>NC_090753.1:98280813-98293313 GCF_036898095.1 Palaemon carinicauda | reverse complement strand
TGCCTGTGCTCACAAACAATGCTCGCACTTGAGGACGGACTGCAGCCATTGTCTTCACGTAGTACCTCAGACACCTCACTGGACATAGTAGCAGCTGGTCTGGGTCGCTTGTTACAGAGCGGAGACTCGCGATCCTGAAAGAGTCGAACTGAGGATCCGGCACTCCAGGATTCTGAGTCTTGGCAACAAACTCAGGGACGAACCTGAACGTTACCTCCCCCCATCCCCTTGAATGGGCGATGTCGTACGAGAGACCATGAAGTTCGCTAACTCGCTTGGCCGAAGCCAAAGCGAGCAGGAAAGCCGTCTTCCAAGACAGGTGGCGATCGGAGGCCTGGCATAATGGTTCGAAGGGAGGTCTCTTAAGAGCCCTGAGGACCCGAACCACGTTCCAAGGAGGAGGTCTCAGTTCCGACTGGGGGCAGGTAAGCTCATAGCTACGTATGAATAAAGAGAGTTCTAACGAGGAAGAAATGTCCATGCCTTTCAGCCTGAAAGCCAAGCTTAAGGCTGAGCGATAGCCTTTCACTGCCGAGACAGAAAGGCGCATTTCCTCCCGCACATAAACGAGGAACTCCGCTATTGCTGGAATAGTGGCATCGAGTGGAGAGATACCCCTCCCACGACACCAACCACAAAAGACTCTCCACTTCGCCTGGTAGACTCCCTCAGAGGACTTTCGCGGGTGCCGAGACATTCTCTCCGCAACCTGTTGCGAAAAGCCTCTCTCCGTGAGGAGACGCTGGACAGTCTCCAGGCGTGAAGCCGAAGCGAGGCCACGGTCTTGTGAGGGACGCGGGAGTGGGGTTGTCTGAGAAGCTCATGTCGTGGAGGAAGTTCCCTTGGAAGCTCAGTCAGGAGCTGCAGAAGGTCCGGGAACCATTCCGTGTGATGCCATATCGGAGCTATCGGAGTCATCGAACAGTTGACCGATAGTCTGGTCCTGTTGAGCACCCTTCTCATCAGACAGAACGGTGGGAAGGCGTACACGTTGATGTTGTCCCACCGTTGCTGGAAAGCATCTTGCCAGAGAGCCTTGGGGTCCGGGACTGGGGAGCAGTACAGAGGCAGCTTGAAATTCAACGCTGTCGCGAACAGGTCCACGGTCGGGGAACCCCACAAAGTCAGGACTTTGTTGGCTATCTGAGGATCCAAAGACCACTCAGTACTCACTATCTGCGAGGCCCTGCTCAGACTTTCGGCGAGCACATTCCTCTTGCCAGGAATGAAGCGAGCTGATAGTGTTATCGAGTGGACTTCGGTCCACCTCAGAATCTCTACTGCAAGATGGGATAGCTGCTGCGAAAAAGTGCCTCCCTGCTTGTTGATATAAGCCACTCATCACCACCACAGAATGACCCGCCAGGGTCCGTTGGAACTGTTGAAGAGCCAGAAAGACGGCCTTCAACTCTAGCAGGTTGATGTGCAGGCACTTTTCGGATTCTGACCAAAGGCCTGAGATCCTCTGGTTCAGAATGTGCGCCCCCCACCCTTCTTTTGAGGCATCCGAAAACAGTGTCAATTCCGGGGGGAGGATGAAAAGACTCACTCCCTTTCGCAGGTTCTCATCGACCAGCTACCACCGCAGGTCCGTCTGTTCCAAAGATCCTATCGGGACCTGGACGTCCGGGGAATCGGATCCTTGATTCCACCGGGACTTGAGCCGCCACTGTAGGGATCTCATCCTGAGGCGGCCGTTGGGAACTAGACGAGCCAGGGAGGACAGGTGACCTAAGAGACGCAACCACGATTGGGCGGGAAGCTCTTCTCGCCTGAGGAAGGGTTCCGCCACCCTCCTCAGCCTTGCTATCCTGTCGTCTGATGGAAAGGCTTTGTGGAGATTGGTGTCTATCAGCATGCCTAGATAAACCAGTCGTTGGGACGGCTGCAGAGAGGACTTCTCGAGGTTTACCACGATCCCCAGATCCTGGCAAAGACCTAGAAGCCTGTCTCGGTGCCGAAGAAGGGTCGACTCCGAGTCTGCTAGGATCAGCCAGTCGTCCAGATAACGAAGGAGACGAATGCCGTTCCTGTGCGCCCAAGATGAAATCAGGGTGAACACTCTGGTGAACACCTGAGGAGCTGTGGAGAGACCGAAACACAGCACCTTGAACTGGTAGATCTTGTTGTCTAGGCAATATCTCAAGTACTTCCTGGAAGACGGATGGATTGGGATCTGGAAGTACGCGTCCTTTAGATCCAGTGTGCACATGAAGTCTTGTGGTCTCACCGCAAGTCTGACCGTGTCCGCTGTCTCCATGCTGAACCGAGTTTGCTTGACAAACCCGTTCAGAGCCGAGAGATCGATGACAAGTCTCCAGCCTCCAGACGCCTTCTTTACAAGAAAGAGTCGACTGAAGAAGCCTGGGGAGCCGTCGACGACCTCCTGGAGAGCACCCTTCTTGAGCATGGTCTCGACTTCCGCCCGAAGGGCAAGCCCCTTTGCTGATCCCATGGCATAGGAGCTCAACGACACTGGATTCGCTGTCAGGGGAGGTTGAGATGTTATGAACAGGACGCGATAGCCTTGGCCGATCACTGAAACCGTCCAAGCATCGGCCCCGTGTTGCTGCCACCTGTGCACGCAACGTTAGAGGCATCCCCCCACAGGTGGACACGCGGGGAGACTGCCACTCCTAGGATTTGCGGCCGCGGCCGCTCCCTCTAGGAATCTTGCCTCCCCTGGAGGACTTACCACCCCTCTTGACCTTGGCTGGAAAGGGATGGGGCTTAGACACCACTTTCTTAGCTGCCGGTGCCTGCTTCGGTGCCTTACGAGGCTGCTGCTGCTGTTGCTGCGGAGCTGGAGGCTTATAGGGCCGAGCTGTAAGGGCCCTATGGAGGAGGGAGTCCGTGCTAGATTTCCTCCACCTCTCAGCCGTTCGCTCCATATCCTGTGGCTCCAACAGATTCTCCCCAAGGAGGGAAGCATGTCTGAGCCTACAGACATCCACGGCGGGGACCTTCGGGTGGAACCTCTCGGTCACCGCATCGCGCCGCTTCACCACCGAGTTGGCCCACAGGGTGGTGATCTGATGCGCCAGGAACTCAATGGAGCGGGTGCCCGAGAGTAAGAAGGTCTCCAGGGCCTTCCTATTGGTCTCCTTAGACATGTCCTCGGAGTGCAATAGGATGCCTAGAGTTCCCAGCCATATATCCAGCCACGAAGTGGCATGCATGGCGCACTTCGCGACCTTCTCATGGCTCAGGATCACTGACGCGGAGAACGACACCTGCCGGGCGGAGAGCTTCTCGAGGGGAACTCCCTTAGCCAGCTTTTCCACGGAGTGATGGAGAGGAAGAGCGAGACTAGACTCACCCAAGATCTCAAAATACCTCCTCTGCTGGAGACGAGGAGCAGGGATGAGTTTGTTCCACGCAGAGGAACGACTGGAGGAGGCAAGAATTGCGAGCTGGGCATTGGCCCTGGCTCTGGCACTCTTCAATCCCCGAGACCAGGGCAGAGCCGCACTGGTCTTAGGGGGCCTTCTGAACATCGAACACTTGGTCCAGGACCGTGTCCTTGCCTTCTCGGGGGGCGATAACGGGATCCATGAACCCGTTGAGTTGCCTCATCAGGCTCAGGACCTGCCAGAAGGCATGTTCAGATTCCTGTGTCTCCTCCTTGAGGGCTGGCAGCTAAGTCTCCCGTCCCCGGAATCTCTTCCTGGGGCGAAGCGTGGACGTTCTCTCGGGGAGCAGCGGGTTCCTGGCGAATCCTTGAAGACAATTTCGGGACGGTCTTGGAGTCCTTGGGTTCCCTCCTGGGAGGGATACAGGATCCTAACAAAGAGGTTCGGAGAGCCCCTTCCGCGCGAGACGATTCTCCTCCATGAAGAGAAGGCTCCCCCCTTGGTGCCGAGGGGGAGACTATCACCTCACTGGACTTACCCGAGGACGGAAAAGCCTCGTCCACGGGAGAAGGAGAAAACGCCTGCGAAGGGGATGGGGCCTTAACCAACTTCTCCCTGGGGGAAGTTACCACGAAGTCCACTCCTCTCTTTCTCATCAGCAGAGGTGAGGCAGTCGTTGGCTTGTTCCCTTGATCGGCGAGTGCTGGCTTCATAACCCTCACTAACGCCCGCATCAGAGGACCAAACCAAGTCTGTCGCTCCACGGACACAGAGTCCGAAATCCCCGCTGGAGGGATGGGGGTCGGGCGATCCTTCGGAGAGGACACCACTGGACCTGCCTGAAAAGGTAAAGGGGAAGAAAAATGCACTGACCTCTCTGAAGTGTCTTCCCTGTCCTGCACAAGGGACCTGCGCTTCGGTGGGGGCGATCCTGAGCGCGGTCTGGTGACACGCGTTCCTACTGCTGTCACTGGCTGCGAAATTCGGCGCGTAGGCGAACGTTCACGCGGGCGCGTAGGCGAACGTTCACGCGGGCGCGTAGGCGAACGTTCACGCGGGCGCGTAGGCGAACGTTCACGCGGGCGCGTAGGCGAACGTTCACGCGGGCGCGCAGGAGAGTGGTCGCGCGGGCGCGCAGGCGAGTGGGCGCGAGGGCGTACAGACGAACGAGCGCGTGGGCGAGCCGGTGAACGAATGCGTTGGCGCGTCGACGAGGGAACGCGTTACCGCGTGGGCGAGCGAGAACGCTCCGAAGATCGCTGGCGACGTTGGTCAGGAGACCTGTAGCGCGTGGGAGAGCGATTGCGAGCAGGCGATCAGTGGTGCGCTGGTGAATGCTGGCGTGCAGCGAGCGATGGCGCGTTGGCGCATGGTGTCGTGTTGGCGAGCGATAGCGCGTAGATCGCGCAGGCGAACAACCCCGCGAGGGCGAGCTAACAGAGGGAGACCCATGTCCCGCCAGATCTTCTGGGCGACGGCACGTTGGAAAACGCTTGCGCGCAGGCGATAGGTCACGCGGGCGGTCTGGAGATCGCCGACGTTCAGGTGATCGCTGACGCGTAGGAGAACGCTGACAAGCAGGCAATTGTAGAATCGTCTGTGATCGCTGGCGAGCAAGAGGGCGACGCATGGAATCCTGTGAGGGAACAGTCGGCGCGGTGCGCAAAGGCGAACGTTCACGAACAGGAACAGGAACAGGAAGCGCGTGGGCACGTGGGCGAACGTGTGTTTTAGAAACACGCGCTGGAGAACGCGAGCGATGTTGTGCAGGAACAAACTGAGGGTCGCGTGGGCGCTCAGGAGACTGATGGCGCGCAGGGCGCACAACAGGAACTGTAGGATATTCGGAGACCACAGGGGAGCGCTGGCGAGCAGAGGGGCGATGGTCCTCAGAAGAGCGCTGACGAGCAGGAGAGCGCTGACAAGCAGGAGAGCGCTGACGAGCAGGAGAGCGCCTGTGCGCTAACACTGCAGAAGGGCGAGCAGGGGAACGCTGGCGCGCTAGGCGCTCCTGAAGGATGTCCTTAGGAGAGCGCTGGCGAGAAGACAACTGTACCTGCAGAGGATTGACCCGCCCCGTCGGAAGCCTCTGCCACCACGACGTCGACGATAGACAGAGGATCTACCTCTGCTATCACCGGCGACTGCTTAACGGCGGCCCCCAACTGGACAAGGTCAATCAGGGCAACCCTGGAGGGCTGGCCCTTAAGCCCCAGGGAAGCCCAAATCTGAAAAAGATCATCGTTAGACAAAGATTCATCAATAACCTCCCCCGGGGGAGGAGGAGGAACCGCCCCGCTATGGGAGGCGACGCCCTCTCCCCCAACCCAAGGTCGGGAAACAGAACTAGAGCCTGCGCTCCCACTCGGGAGAACCTTCCTCCTTCAAGGCAACCTCGGAAGGAGAATGGTCTCTCTTGGACTTCTTCTTACGCCGGCGGCCAAACCTCTCCCACTGGGAGGCAGACCACTCCCTGCACTCACTACACTTATTTTCCTGATCACACCGTCGGCCTCGACACTGCGGGCAAAGGGTGTGAGGATCAGTGTCCACGGCCGACATAAAAGTACCACAAGGGCGGCCGGCAATTCCAGGGCACGTACGCATAGTAATAATAAAGGCGGTCAACTTCTAACACACACACAAACTGAAAGAAAAAGCAGAAAAAGATTAAAGGCTATCAACGAGGACGATGGACAGACACGTCTGTTCATCGCCAGAGCCAAAAGTGAAGTGAAGCAAATCACCGGTGTGTGGGGGGGAGGGGTAGCAAGCTATCCCTTCCCCTACCCCCGCTAACTAGCGCGGGGGTAATTAACCCTCGTTAAAAACTATTGGCTCGTCATTTCAACTACGCTAAAAGGTAAACCCAATGTAAATAGCGTGGTTTGTATTTCGGTTACGGAACAAATAATAGATTTTCCTAGTGTTATAATTTTAATGAAGCCTAAGGCGTATTTTATACATGTAAGATATACTATTTTTTCCTCTTCCAAGACAGTATACAAGAGAGTTTTGGTGATTTAGGTAATCGATTCTCTACATGTTCCCCGATTGTCCTTATGTGTCGTTTTTATTGATACAGACGGAGATAGATATCTCCTAATTCATTAATAAAACGACGCTTACCTCATATGGAGATTTAAGGACAATCTCTTCTTCCCTCTGAGTTAGTCTAGGCTATACTCTGGTCTATCATGCCTTGAATTGTCATTTAAGCATGATTAGGCTAGAGTTTTCTGTCCTTTCCCTGTAACTGCAGAGGCAGGTTTTGGGTTTTGGTCAGAACCTCAGAGTAATTAGTCTGTTGCTGGTGGCTGGCTGACAGGGTGATTAGCATTCCCCTGTTGGACTAGGCAACCAGCATAGGAGGCTAGACCTCCCTGGACCACACTTGCAGGTTTTCTATATGATACCTTCTCCCTGTGGCCTAGCAGACTAGTCCTGTGCCGGCGGACCCTAGGCTTAAAAATAGAATTCTTCTACTGCCTAGGCGACTCCGGCACTAGAACCCTCTTCCTCTACTATTTAGGGGTGGCAGCGAGGGTGCTGCCGGCCCCTTTACTGTATTAGTCGACCCTAGGCTTGAGAATAGAATTCTCCTGCCTCCTGGGTTGGCTTTAATATTGGAACAGAGTTCATTAGGTGAGGTAGGACTAGCAACCTGCTTGCTCCTCCCACACTATATAGGACCCTCACCCCTCCCCATTCTGTCCTTTACTGATAGCCTGGCCATCACAAACTCTTGGCCATCGTCCTACAATCGAGCCGACTGCAGGAAGGTTGTGGAGATGGTTTGGGTTTCTGTCCGTGGTCGTGCAGTCCCTCAACTCTCCCTTACGGACAAAGTGCTCCGGGGGAGTTGGGCCGGCTGTGCCGGCTGCCGGCAGAAGATACCTTGTCTGTAGAGTGTCCTTCAGTCCTCTCTTGGACAGCCCTTCATAAACTGTGCCGGCAGAGACTGGCAATAGTTATGGATGGGTGGAAGCCTGAATGATACATTCTCCCCTTCCATTTGAACACTCATTCTGGTAGAAGGTTGTAAGGCAGAGTTCTTAAACCATCCTTCGATCCATGCTTTCTCTCTCTCTATTTGCTAGAACCACTGGGTTCTACCCTGCTGGCAGCTCTAGCTAGCTGCTGGCAACCGGCAAGCTGCCGACAGCCGGCAAGCTGCTAACAGCCGGAGAGGTTGCCGACCGCTGTGTATAAATACCTATTGGCAGCTGGCATGGAATGCCAACTGCCGGCGATCTGCCGGCGGCCGGTGACCCTCCGGCGGCCGGTGACCCTCCGGCGGCCGGTGACCCTCCGGCGGCCGGTGACCCTCCGGCGGCCGGTGACCCTCCGGCGGCCGGTGACCCTCCGGCGGCCGGTGACCCTCCGGCAGCCGGTGACCCTCCGGCAGCCGGTGTACTGCCGGCCTATACTACAGCCAACTATATATTGACTGGACTATACCCTGGTACTAGCCTGCCGGCTGAACTACAGTATATGATTATACAGTAGCCAGTATATTTCCAATATGGATCATATTGCAAACAGAAAACTACACTATAGATTATACAGTAGCCAAAATTTTCCAACATATCCTGTGTTGTCGTGCGCAGCCTATTGTTGAGACCATATAATGGAAAGAAAGTAAGTTCTTTCTATGCATTGATTAGTGATCACTGATAACAATCCCCAATCTTAAAACCCACTGGAAGCTGGTGTTAAGTTACACTTACCTATCTTTCTTTACAGGATAGAGATCTTCCGATGGGCTCCTCAAAATAGAAGGTCCCATGGTTTTATTTTTGAGGGAGGTCACAGCAATTGGATAAGCAGATAACACATGTATGTGTCTTTCCTATTTCATTTCTAGCTTATCTATCCTAAGCTACATGCAAAAGGCAAAATATTTATGATAATATTTGTATATTTAATCTTGTGTGATGAATCACCGTATACTCATTGTATTTTCCTCTCTTTACAGGAGGACCAACCTAAGTGTAAGAGCGTCTTCTGCAACGTTAGAAGTAAGAACTTCTGCGGCCATGAGGTGTGCAGGACGCACGCGCGCTGTTCCATCACCAAGGGGACTCTGAAGTATTGGCACCCTCAGGTATGTAATATCTGTAAAACCTTGGTTACAGAGGCTTTCGACGACCCTAAGTCAGCGGAGACAAGGGATGCAACAAGGGAGAAGTTGCGTAAGTGGGTCCACGGTTTTCAGAAGAACACCAAGGGGCCTTATCTTCCAAGTGAGAAGATGCGGGCCTTTCTTTTCCCTAGGGCATCTAAGGATGCGGTTATCCCTCAGCCTCACCCAGAGATCCCTTGCATCCAGATACCAGTGGAGTCTGATGTCTTGGATGCGATGAAGGACATCCAGCTAGACGACAGGATGTCAGAAGTGTCAGAGGACACTGAAAAGGATCTTCTTGCAGGAGGTCGGGAAGAGGAGTTGATGTTGGCTCCTGATACCGAGGAGGAAGAGGTCGAGTCAGTCTCGGTCTCATCGGTTCTTGCCCCAGAACCAGTTCCCTCGACATCGTCTGCTCCTCCATCTGATGACATAGGGAAGACTCTGTCTTCCATTATGTCGTTGGTGCAGCAGATTCAGAAGCAGGGTGCTGAGAGGGAGGCTGCGTTAAGGTTGGAGATGCGCCAACTTGCAGCGTTCCGTGGGTCTCAAAGAAGACTCAATGTGAAGGAACTTCCTTCATGTTCGGATGTGAATCCGTGGAGGCATGCAGAGTACATGCCTATGATGACGAGGAAGATTTACATTTCCGAGAAGCTGGGTTCAGTCCCCGTTGAAGACGTGGAATTCTGGCCTAGCTTAGAGGCTTACCCAGACTGCTTTGTCTGTCTGAAGGCAGAGCCGGCATCAAAGGAAGAAACAGAGCCAAAGGAGGGCATAGTTTTTGACCATGCTAAAGCTCAGGCTTTGCTGTCAAGCACCTTGAAGGAGAGGGCCTTCACTAACTCAAAGGTACCGGCTTTCAGCAAGAAGCACCCGTACTTTGTTGCATAATCTTCCGGTGCCTTCCCCTTTATGGAAAAGGGGTACAAGGCAGCCCTCAAGGCAATTAAAGCAGGGAAACCTTGTCCTACACTCGACAAGTGTAAACGGTTGACCCTAGCTTTACCTTTGGACAAGAAAGACTGGAAGGACGTGCATCTTACCTTCTCAGTCGGGAAGTTGGAGGCAGATATTGCTGGACGTCAGTTCGGCGAGGATCTCCCCAAGTTGACCGAGTTTCTCCTGCGCAGGGAGCAGGAGACTAAAGAAAGACTTGCCGCCTCTATGTCTCTCTCGACTATCTTGGAGACAATGGCAAGCGACCTCCAGAATCCGGATATGTTTATAGTTGTGGCCAAGACACATCTGGTCACTGTGACTAAGGACCTGTATGGCTTTATTAAAGCCAGAAGGGCCTGTAGGGAGTTCGTGTTCGCTTCGGCTGCGGTGAGGCACGAACCCAGGAAATTAATTTCGTCCAGTATCGGGGGTAAGGACCTTTTCAAAAGTGAAGTAGTCAAGGAAGTAGTCGACAAAGCCGCCACGGAGAATAGGAACCTTCTCCAGAAGTGGGGCTTGTCACTAAAGAGGAAGTCTTCCCCAGATGAGGGTCCCCAACCTAAGAGGAAGACAAAAAGGCCAAGGGAGCCCTCTCCCCCTGCCAAACAACAACGGCAACAACAACTTCCCACGACCGCGGTGCCCCAGGTGGTGGCACAACCTCCTACTACCTACCAGTTGGTACTCCAGCAGCTGGCGACTTAGCCACCAGCCTTTACTCCAGCCTTTGAGAAGCAGTCTACTACCTTTCGGCCGAAAGCTAGAGGAACATTTAGGGGTTCCTCTAGACGCCCCTCAAAAGGCAGAGGCAATAGAAGAGGACGCGGTCAAGGAGGCAAGTCCTCCAGTCAGCAGCAAAAGTGAGATGCTTCCAGTAGGAGGAAGACTACCTATTTCGGGATCGCTGGACCTTCCATCCCTGGGCCCACAGCCTAATCAAAAACAGACTGGGGTGGAGCTGGAATGTAGCTCCACCATCTTTCCTCAATTCTTCCAACACTCCACCCCCATTCCGGAAGAATATGTTCGAGAATTCTTGAACAAAAGAGTGATAAAGAGGGCAAAGTCCATCAAATTCCAAGGAAGGCTGTTTTGTGTTCCCAAGGACTCAGACAAACTCAGAGTCATTCTGGACTTGTCGCCACTCAAGTTCATAGTAGACTAAAAGTTCAGTATGTTAACCCTTCAACACATAAGGACCCTGTTGCCTAAGATGGCAAACACAGTCTCACTAGACATGGCAGATGCCCATTAGCATATCCCAATCAATTTCCAAATTTCCTCCTACCTAGGATTCAGGCTTCAGAAGAAACAATATGTCTTCAGAGCCATTCCCTTTGGTTTAAACATAGCCCCAAGGATCTTCACGAAGCTTGCAAACACAGTCGTTCATCAACATGCCTAAAGGGTGTTCAGGTAATGGTTTACCTGGACGATTGGCTGGTGTGGGCAGCATCCGAGACAGAGTGCATGCAAGCTTCCAAAGTAGTGATCCAGTTCCTGAAACATCTGGGATTCAAGATCAACAGCAACAAGTCTCGACTTTTTCCAGCTCAGAAGTTTCAATGGCTTGGAATTCACTGGAACTTACAGTCACACCGCCTCTCCATTCCGTCAAAGAAGAGAGAGATAGCGGGATCTGTCAAGACACTTCTAAAATCCGATCGGATATCAAGACGCCAACAGGAGAGAGTGCTGGGCTCCCTTCAGTTCACATCAGTGACAGACCCAGTGCTAAGAGCACAATTAAAGGATGCAACAGGAGTCTGGAGAAGATACGCATCAAACGCTCGAAGAGATTTTAGAAGACCAATGCTGATTCGTCTATGATCACTTCTCAAGCCGTGGTCGGAGGCCAAGCACCTGAGGAAATCGGTGCTCTTACAACCACCTCAACCTTCAGTCATCATCCACACAGATGCATCAAAGGAAGGATGTGGAAGCCACTCTCACCCACGGAAAGTCCAAGGGACTTGGTCCTCTCTGTTCAAGACCTTCCACATCAACATTTTGGAGGCAATGGCAGTCTTCCTCACACTGAAGAAATTGTCCCCTCGCCCTTCAGTCCACATAAGACTGATTCTGGACAGCGAGGTGATAATGAGATGTTTGAATCGTCAAGGTTTGAGATTACCTAAACTCAACCAAGTGATGTTGGCCATATTCCGCTTGACGGAAAAGAAGAGATGGCACTTATCACCAGTTCACCTCCAAGGGTTCCGTAATGTGACGGCGGACGCTCTATCCAGGTTCAAACCGATAGAGTCAGAATGGTCCCTAGACGCAGGATCGTTCTCCTCCATCTTACGTCAAGTCCCAGAACTGCAAATCGACCTCTTCGCAATCAGCAACAACAAGAAACTACCTCGTTACGTAGCCCCATACGAGGACCTTCTAGCGGAAGCAGTGGACCCGATGTCCCTCGATTGGAACAGATGGTCCAGGATTTACCTGTTCCCTCCACCCAATCTTCTACAGAAAGTCCTCAACAAACTGAGATCCTTTCGAGGAACAGCAGCTATAGTGGCCCACAAGTGGCCGAACAGCGTCTGGTTCCCTCTAGTATTGGAACTGCAGTTGAAACTGGTTCCGTTGCCGGACCCAGTTCTGACACGACAAGTGCAGAAGTCGACTGTCTCCGCTTCATCACAGGAAACCCGGAACCTACATCTCATGATTTTCTCTCCTTAGCAGTAGAGAAAAGATTCAGGATTTCGAGAGACAGTATAAACTTCTTAGAAGAATATAAGTCCAAATCTACCAGAAGGCAACATGAGTCATCTTGGAAGAAATGGGTTGCATTTGTCAAAGAATCCAAAAGAAATCTCAACAGATTTCTGTTTATCCATCTTTATTCATCTCCATGAGCAAGGTTTAGCAGCCAACACGATTTCAACGTGTAAATCTGCCTTGACTAGACCCATGCTGTACGCCTTCCTAGTAGACTTCTCTAATGAAATCTTTAACAAGATTCCTAATGCCTGTGCTAGACTCAGATAAAGTTCTTCACTTTGCATCACAACTGAACAATGAGAACTGCTCTCTGAAAGATTTGACTCAAAAAATTATATTCCTAT
>NC_090753.1:98258313-98275813 GCF_036898095.1 Palaemon carinicauda | reverse complement strand
AATACCTTCTATATATGGGAGTTTTATCTTGTTTTTAAAATCTCTTTGGTTAGTAACATCATGATCTTTATAATATATCGTGTTGGCTTTGTTGATGGCCTTTTCTATGACATACGTCGGGTAGAATAGCTGGGCGAGTTGTTTACGAATGATTTCAAATTCTTTATTTAGGTAGGCTGGGGAACAGATTCTCAAACCTCTAAGAAATAGATTGCAAGCTACTCCAATTTTTTACAGAAATGTCGTGATAACTAAAGAAATGAATGTAGGAAATAGAGAAAGTTGGTTTTCTATACACAGTGAAATTATACCCCGTCGATTCCCTTATAATTAGTATGTCCAAAAAAGCTAATTTTCCATCTTTTTCCAATTCAGTTTCAAATTTTATGCTAGGGACTAGGGAATTTAGATTATTGAAAAATATATTGAAATCTCCCCAGCTATCATCCCAATATGTGAAAATGTCATCAACATAGCGTTGCCAAACCATGTTCGTAGGTTTAATTGTTATTAAAATTTCTGTTTCAAAGTATTCCATGTAGAGGTTAGCTAAAATTGGAGATAACGGGCTGCCCATACTACAACCAAATTTCTGTTTGTAAAAATTTCCATTGAAAGAGAAAACGTTAGCATGTCTGGCGGGTGGAAGGTCGGCATGTCCTTTGCAAGGACGACCTTCCACCGAAGGAGATCGCGAACGATCTGCAGAGAGGTCCAGGGATGTAGCTGGCAGGGTCGGTGATCGACGACGAGGTTCCTCTGCGGCGGACTGCGGGGATGACGAGCCGAAGAGGCGCCTCCTCACGCCCTTGTGCGGCGAAGGAAGTCCTCTACAGCGAAGACGAAGGCGAGGTTTGCGCCTTATATGCCCTCTGGGGGCCGTGGGCCAGCAGTCCTCCGAAAAGGAGTCTCTCAGTGAACTCCCCCGAGGGGGAGAATCACCTGCAGGAGAGACCGTTGGACTTAGTTCCTCCCTCGAAGGATGTTCGGAGGGGGGAACTAAGCCTTCAGCTACATCAAGAGCAGAGGTTTGACCCAACTCGTCAGAAGCCTCTGCCACAACAACGTCGACGATAGACAGAGGATCTACCTCTGCTAAAGTCGGCGACTGTTTGACAGCTGCTCCTAACCTGATCATGTCAAACAAGGCTTCCTTGGAGGGCGAACCCTGAAGCCCCAAGGAAGCCCAAAGCTGTAACAAATCATGGTTAGACACATTGACATGAGAATCAATATCCTCCCCCAGGGGTGGAGGAGGAGCTGCCTCGCTATGGGAGGCAACTCCCTCTCCCAAACCCCGAGATCGGCCAACAGAACTGCGGCCTACGCTACCACTCGACAGTTTCTCGGAAGAAACCAATCGAGTGGGAGCTTCGGAGGAGGTTTGGGGCACGGAAGAAGAAGCCTTGGGTTTTTCCCCTTTCAAAGAACTCTTCGAAGGAGAAATATCCCTTTTGGACTTCTTCTTCCGGCGCCGGGAAAACCTCTCCCACTGGGAGGTAGACCACTCCCCACACTCACCACATACATTATCTCTATCACACCGTTGGCCCCTACAGAAAGGACATAAGGTGTGAGGGTCCGTTTCGACCGCCGACATATAAGTTCCACAAGGGCAGTCAGGTAAACCGGGACACTTCCGCATCACAGAGGCCAACTTCACAAACACTCTGTCGAAGAAAAAGAAAACAAAAGATCAGTTAAATGGCTGTCAGAAAAGGCGAGGGTGACAGAGGACACGTCCATCTAGCACCCGAGCCGAGAGCAAAGTGAACTCAGCACAGGTGTGTGTGGGGGGGGGGTGTAGCAAGCTACCCTCCATAGCCCCCGCTAACTAGCGGTGAGGTAGTAAACCCTTGTTAAAATTCTAATGGCTCGTCATTTCAGCTACGCCGAAAGTAATTACCCATATTAAATAGCGTGGTTTGTATTTCAGTTACGGAACAAAAGACAAAAAGCAATAATGGCTGTCAAAGAGGCGAGGGTGAGAGCGGACACGTCCGACTACCACCCGAGCCGAGAGCAAAGTGAGCTCAGCACAGGTGTGTGTGAAGGGGGGAGGTAGCAAGCTACCCTCCCTAAACCCCCGCTAACTAGCGGTGGGGTAGTAAACCCTCGTTAAAATTCTATTGGCTCATCATTTCAGCTACGCCGAAAGTAATTACCCATATTAAATAGCGTGGTTTGTATTTCAGATACGGAACACACAGAAGTTAGTTAAAAGGCCTCCCCCCGGGGGGAGAGGTGTTGCTGCTTTGCTAGGGGAAGCAACGTCATCTCTCGAGACCTGGGGTTGGACAGAAATAAATCGGTCTACGCTACTACTCGACGGTCTCTCGAAAGAGACCGATCGAGTAGGAGCTTCGGATGAGGTTTGGGCGACGGAACAAGAGGCCTTGGGTTTTTCTTCCTTCGAAGGAGAAACATCCCGCTTGGACTTCTTCTTCCACCATCGCGAAAACCTCTCCCACTGGGAGGAAGACTACTCCCTACACTCACTACACTTGTTGACACTATCACACCGTTGACCTCAGCAAGAAGGACAAAGGGCGTGAGGATCGGTCTCGACTGCCAACATGAATGTTCCACAGGGGCGGTCAGGAAGACCAGGGCAGGTGCGCATGGTCGCAGAAGCCAACTTCACTTACACAGTCTAAGAGAAAAGAAAAGACAAAAAGCATTAATGGCTGCCAAATGTCAGCGAGGATGAAGAGCGGCAAAATCCGTTCACCATCCGAGCTGAAAGCAAAGTGAGCTCAATCACAGGTGTGTAAGGGGGAGCGGTAGCAAGCTACCCTCCCTAGCACCGCTAACTAGCGGTGTGGGTAGTTAACCCTCGTTAAAAATTAATGGCTCGTCATTTCAGCTACGCCTAAAGTAATATGATATTTTCATTATAGAATAAGTTTTTTAACATACTTACCCAGTAGTTATATACATAGCTTACGTCCCTGACGTCACGGCAGAAAATTCAAAACTCGCGCCAATCGCCGATTGGATAGCCAGGTGTACCACCTCAGCGCCTTTCAGTGAAGTACCTGGAACCATTCCATGATTCCTCAGATCTTCCATACCTCTAATCTCTAGAGGGGAGGAGGGTGGGAATTTAATTATATATAACTACCGGGTAAGTTTGTTCAAAAATTTATTTTATAATGAAAATATAATTTCTAAACTTATAACTTACCCGGTAGTTGTATATATAGCTGATTAACACCTTTGGTGGAGGGTTAGAGACAGCCAATATAGTTGGAATTCTGCTTAAGAGTTGATAAAACAAGCTTAAGGGTTCGTACCTGATAAGGAAGCTGACTTCAATGATTCTCTGCCTCATTATGTCCGCTTTCCTTTTGAGATCCAGCGATCCTCCCAGGGGGCTGAAGAACTCTTAGGAGCTGTCAAACCGGTGTATATACCTCTATGTGACAGAACCTCCTCCAATACTCAGTTCCAGGCACTCTCAAGGAACAAAATTGACCACCTGACTAAAATCAATGATTGTGGAAGACTGTCGACCAATCTCCACAAACAACCATAAAAATACTAAAGTTTCAAGAGAAGAAAAGGGTATTAGGTTAAGGGAATGTAGAGGTAGATCCTTTCCCCACTACTGCACTCGCTGCTACGAATGGTCCCAGAGTGTAGCAGTCCTCTTAACGAGTCTGGACACTTTTCAAATAGTGTGAAGTGAACACAGATTTACTCCTCCATAAGGTTGTGTCCATTATGCTCTGCAACGATCTATTCTGTTTGAAGGCCACTGACGTTGCTACGGCTCTAACTTCGTGCATCTTGACCTTTAAAAGACCTAAGGTCTGTCTCACTGCAATGTGCATGAGCCTCTCTCATTAAAAGTCTGATGAAGAATGAAAGGGCATTCTTTGACATCTGAAACGAGGGCTTCTTGACTGAGCACCACAGAGCTTCCGAATTGCCTCGCAACTCTTTCATTCTATCCAGGTAGAACTTCAGAGCTCTTACTGGGCATAGGACTCTCTCCAACTCCTCGCCAACCACATCCGAAAGATTCAGAATCTCAAAAGCCTTGGGGCAAGGTTGAGAAGGGAGTTCATTCTTGGCAAGAAAGCCTAACTGCAATGAGCAGATAGCCTTGTTATCTCAAAAACCAACATTTTTACCAAACGCATGGATTTCACTAACTCTTTTGGCTGTTGCGAGACTAACCAAAAACAGAGTCTTCATTGTGAGGTCCTTAAAGGAAATTGAATGCAAGGGCTCAAACCTGTCACTCATAAGGAATTTCAGGACAATATCCAGATTCCAAGCTGGTGAATCCTGGTGCCATTGCTTTGATGTATCAAAAGATTTAAGAAGTTCCTGTAGGTCTTTATCATTAGAAAGGTCTAAGTTTCTGTGCCTGAATACGGTTGTTAACATACTCCTGTATCCATTGATGGTAGAGGATGAAAAGTTGCGCTTTCTTCGAAGGTGTAACAGGAAGTCAGCAATTTGCGCTACAGAGGTACTGGATGAGGAAACAGAGTTGACTCTACACCATTCTCTAAAAACCTCCCACTTGGATTGATAAACCCTGATGGTCGAAGTCCTTCTTGCTCTTGCAATAGCCCTAGTTGCCTCCTTTGAAAAACCTCTAGCTCTTGTGAGTTTTTCGATAGTCTGAAGGCAGTTAGCTGAAGATTTTGGAGACTTTGGTGGTATCTTTCCAAGTGGGGTTGTTTGAGTAAATCTACTCCTAATGGAAGGTTTCTTAGAGTGTCCACCATCCATTCCAGTACCTCTGTGAACCATTCTCTTGAGGGCCAAAAGGGGGCCACTAGAGTCATTCTGGTCCCTTCGTGTGACACAAACTTTTGTAACACTTTGTAAAGGATCTTGAACGGAGGAAAAGCGTACGCATCCAGATTGGTCCAATCTAACAAGAAAGCATCTATGTGGACTGCTTCGAGATCTGGCACTGGGGAGCAATAAGTCTCTAGCCTCTTTGTCTTCGAGGTCGCGAATAAGTCTATGCACGGGCGACCCCAAGGTCGCCACAGATTCCTGCAGACTTCTTGATGGAATGTCCATTCTGTGGACAGAATCTGACCTCTCCTGCTGAGGCTATCTGCCATCACATCCTTCTCCCCTTAAATTAACCTTTTAATCAGGACTACATTCCTTTCCTTTGCCCATAAGAGGAGATTCCTCGCAGTTTCGTAAAGGGACATCGAGTGGGTTCCGCCTTGCTTGGCAATGTAAGCCAATGCTGTCGGCATTGACCTGCACCACTTTGTTCAAAACTGACCCTTCGAAGCTTCTGAAGGCCAACAGGACTGCCAACAGTTCTTTTTGGTTGATATGGAAGTTCTTCTGAGCCTCTGTCCACAACCCCAAAAGTTTCAACTTGCCCAGTGTTGCTCCCCACCCCGAGTCCGAGGCGTCGGAACACAACACAAGGTCTGGGTTCTTCTGTTCTAAGGGGTAACCTTCTTGGAACCTGTCCGGATCGTTCCACCACTGAAGGCAACTTCTGATGGATTCCGTAATTGGAATGCACATCGTCTCTAGGTCCTTCTCCTTGTCCCAATGATGATTGAGGTGGAATTGGAGCAGACGAAGATTCAGCCTTCCTAGAGAGACAATCTGCTCCAACGAGGAGAGGGTTACCAACAGACTCATCCACTTCCTCGGAGAACACTTCTTCTTCTTTAGAAAAGATTGCAGTTTCAAGATGGCTTGTTCCGTCCTTAATGGAGACGGAAAAGCCCGAAAAACCCGACTCTGAATCACCATCCCAAAATAGAGTATCTCTTGTGATGGTGTCAGGAGAGACTTGTCCTTGTTGACAAGAAGACCCAATTCATTTGTTAGACTCAAAGTTGTCTGGAGATCCTTCAGGCAGTGATCATATGAGTGAGCTCTGAGAAGCCAATCGTTGAGATACAGGGAGGCTCTGATGCCTCTTGAGTGGAGAATTCTTACTACATTGAGCATAATTTTCATAAATATTTGAGGGGGAGTGCTGAGGCCAAAACACAGAGCTCAAAATTGAAACACTTCCCCCTTGAAGACGAACCTCAGATAATGCATGAAGCTGGATGAATGGGGATGTGAAAGCAAGCGTCCTGGAGGGGTAATGAGACCATCCAGTCACCCTTTCTTACTGCTGCAACAACTGACTTTGAAGTCTCCATAGAGAACTTCGTCTCCTGGACAAACGTGTTTAGTGCACTTACGTCCAGGACTGGACGCCATCCTCCCCCCCCCCCCCCCCCCCCGAGTTCTTAGGAACCAGGAACATGCGGTTGTAAAAGCCTATGGCCCCCTTCTCCAACAAGAGAGACACTTGAAGTTGTAACGCTTGCCTCTTTGACTCCTCTCTGTATCTGGGAGAGAGATCTACTGGAGCTAAAAACCAAAGGAGGTTTCCCTATAATAGGGATTTTGTAACCCTCCTTCAGAAGATGTACTGACCAAAGATCTGCTACCCTCTCCTCCCACGCTCGCCAGAAGTTGTGTAGTCTGGCTCCTACTGCCTGAAGGCGAAAGCAATCAGACTCTGCTTCACCCTGTTCTGAACCCTCTCCTCTTTGTTCTCCTTCCATCGGGCCTAGAGCTACCCCTGCTGGAAGTCTTCCCTCGAAAGGGCTGAGAGAACTTAGGAAATGGTGTTTCTGCCTTTGGTCTGCGGCTAGAGAAGGAAGTTGGTAGGACCTTTCTTGCCGTCTTTGAGACCAGATCTTGGGTGACCTTCTGAGTTAATGCGGATGAAATCTCTATAATGAGTTCTTGTGGAAAGAGAGAGAAGACAGAGGAGCATATAACAATTCCAATTTCTGAAAGGGAGTAACCCCAAGAGACAGAAACGAACACATCCGAGCTCTTTTCTTAAGGATTCCTGCTGAAAAGTGTGCTGCCAATTCATTAGATCCATCCCGCAATGCCTTATCCATACAGGACATGATGTGGATTAGACTAGTAGTATCACCCTCTTTAAGGGCAGAAACTTTCTTGCCCAAGGCTCCCAGAAGCCAATTGAGGAAGTTGAAAACCTCGAAGGCTCTAAAGACGCCTTAGAAGATGATCTAACTCCGAGGTAGACCAGAAAATCTTGGTCTTCCTAATGGCTGACCGACGAGGAGCGTCTACAAGGCTCGAGAAATCTCCCTGGGCAGAGGCAGGAACTCCCAAGCCGAGAACTTCTCCCGTCTCGTACCAGATACTAGATCTAGATGCTAGTCTAGCCGGGGGAAACACGAAGGCCGCCTTTCCTTGGTCTTTTTTGGACTCCATCCAGTCTCCCATCATCCTTAGAGCTCTCTTTGAGGACCGTGACAGAACCATTTTGGTAAAAAGAGACTTCCTCGACAACTTCCCAAGCGTGAATTCTGAGGGTGGCGAACATGGAGCAACGGGCACTATTAGAGTAAAGTAAATTTCTCTTTTGTTGAAGTCAACCTTGTTCTAGATTTATGTGGTTTCCACTATAGCTTAAAGTAGTTTTAAAGTGGTGTGTTGTTGATTGTTTCTCGCCTACTCCCCGCTTAATTACCTTGTTTTGAACTATAGTGTTAATAATTGTATTTTGTTTGCCCGAGTGATGACGAAAGAGTGTTGATGTCGGAGGTGGGTGCTCGGACAGAAGACAGTTCGGGCTTGAGCACTCTCCCATCCACAAACATTAAGCTGCATTGACCATTGAAAATTTTCCTGACGACCGCTTTTCTATTGAATTTGGACCACGGCTCTGGAAAGTGATTGACGGATTCTCTTCTTGGTTTATCGTCTGCAGGTGCTCTTGTCACCTGCGACTTGAGTGTTACCTTGCTTTTGGACAGTGTATTCCAGAGACTGGCCGGTGTTACTGTCACTTGCGACTGGAGTATGCCCCGCCGTTTCCTGACGTGAGGGAGATCCCAGGAAATTGGCAGAGTCTCTGGCTACCTGGTCCACACTACCTATTGCAGCTGCAGCGATGTTGGGAGCTTGCTAGCTCGTGTGGTAGCTCGTAGGGAGGCCGTTGCCAGGTAAGGCAGATTATGACTGTTTGCTTGTTAGCGGATTACTGGACCTGGCATACTGTGCCTGCCCTACTTATTGAAAGGAAGAGAGGATGACGTCTTAAGTTGTGCCTCTCCCCTCATTTATTCTTACTAAGAAGTGAGGAGCCTTGTATTTATTTTTTGTATTTAGGTTAGTGTATTCATGTGTATATCTTGTTTCATTTTTCTTTTGTCGTGGTAACCATAGGTACGGTTATCCCGGTGAAATTAGTTTTAAGGCAGGTTTGCTGAGTTGTTTTATAATAGGGAAATTAATTATAATTATTTTCATGTGCTTAGTAGTTAAGACTTCTTTTAGTCTACTAATTAATTTAAGGTTAATGTCTGGTCTGGCCAGCTAAGTTTAAGGATCCTATTAGGTTAATTATTTGTTTTTACTATATCATTGTTTGAGCCTTAGCTCATTAATTATAGGGAATCCTGAGTGTTTCAGGTTTATGTGTATTGGTTATTTTTTATTGTCTGGTTGTGTTATTTGCAATGTCAGACAAGGTTGACTTGTATATTTGTTAGATTTAAGTATTAAATATTGTAAAGTTTATTGAGTTGTTTTGTTTCTGCTGACCTTTAACCCTGAGTTACATTTTTACTGACAACAATCATTGAAAGACCTCTAGTTACGCCTAACAGGGGTCGTAACAAATTGGCGACCGTGACAGGATTGTTCTCAGGTGTGCTCAGTGTTTTGGTCAGTTGAACGGCACTTAGTTTATTTTCCAATATTTTTGTAGTGATTATATTATATTACCTTTCTCCCCTGATATATTTATTACTATGGAGGATTTTGTATTTGATCCGGCCGAATTTTTAGGTTCGGTCGACTGTATTAAGCAGAAAACATTTAGTAGTGTGCGCACAATGGTTAGATCTTCCGCTGAAGCCTGCGGGCTCTAAGAAAGAAGTCCTTTGGCCATTCGTGATAGGAATTCTCACGATTTAGCGGAGGCCGAAAATTTAATTGAAGGAAGTAGAGATGATAGTGAAGGTGAAGGTAGTATTTTTTAGGCCTATTCAGAGGATGAACCTGTGAGCCTGAAGGCGGGGCTAACGTTATTTGATGATCCTCCCCGCACAGGTATTATTTTTGGAGGTCTCTCCGATATACAAAAAGGTAGTGGTTCCACCAAAACCATTTATCCTAGGCCTGAGGAACCTCTAGTGTCGGTTCCTATGTTGGGAGAATCCAAGGAGGAAGTAGAATTTAAATTAATTAGCAAACGGATTGAGTTAAGGAAATTAGAATTTGAGGAGAACGAGAGGGCAAGGCGTCACGAGTTAGAGATGGTTAATATTAAATTGCAGATGGCTAGGTTGCAGGGGACCAATATGATCAGTTCCCCAAGGGAAATTATAATGACAGGTTTAATTTGGGTGCCACCCTGAAGTTGGTGCCAGTGTTCGACGAAAAGAGCGTCCCTGAGTTCTTCAAGGCATTTGAGCGAGTTGCTACTCGATTGTCTTGGCCCTCGGAAATGTGGACTGTATTGATCCAATGCAGGTTAGTGGGCAAGGCAATCCGGGTGTATAATGCCTTGGAGGAAGGAATTGCTAGGGACTAACAGAAAGTCAAAGCACTGGTCCTTAAGGCATATGATTTGGTACCTGAGGCCTACCGTTTAAAATTCAGAAATGACAACAAACACCCTTCCCGGTCATTTGTAGAATTTGCGCGGGTTAAGGAGAACCAGTTCGACGACTGGATAGAGTCGTCAGGTAGTGTCATTTGCGTCGTTGAGGGAAATGTTGCTCCTTGAAGAGTTCAAGAAGGCTTGTAGCAAGGAGTTACGAGTTCATCTTGAGGAGGTTAAGGTAGTGAAAGTGAGTAACGCCGCCCAATTGGCCGATGAATATGTGTTGACTCATCGTTTGGGGGCCAGTAGCTTTAGTTATCAGGGTAGAACTGATCCATCTTCTCGGGTTTTTAATAATGGAAATAGAGTAGAACCTTCCTCGCCTATGTCTAAAAATAATGCCAATTCTTTTTCAGGTGGTAATAAAGGGGGCATATCTGGAGGGCCTCCTCCTCAAAGTAGTTTTGGTAATAGAGGTATGCCCATGTCCAATACCCCTAATAGGTACAATAACCCAGGTTCTGGACGTCAAAGAACTTGCTTCTGGTGTAACAAACCAGGACACTTCCAGAACCAGTGCCATGCCCGTAGGAGGTACCTGGAAAGAAATGGGCAGAATACTATATCATTGATTTCCACCAGTTCTGATGCTAGCGATAAGGGTGAAAATCCGCCCATAGTTAGCAGTAGCGTAGACAGTAGTAATAATCCCTCCGCTAGTCCTAAGGTTGCATGACTGAATTTTGACAAATATATATGGCCGGGTAAGATAATCCTTGAATCACGCCACATCAATGTGAAGTTTTTAAGAGACACTGGCTCAGCTCGGTCTCTGGTGTTAGGTACCTCTTTATCTGGTTTGAAAGCATAATCAGGTAATTATGTTGTTCTGGGAGGGTTCCCAAACATTGTTGTCTCTGCCCCATTGGTGGAGGTTAGATTATCTTTCCCAGGATATGATGGGGTTACCGAGTTGGCCGTTGTGGAAAATCTCCCTATCCATGGTATTGACGGCATTTTGGGAAATGACATGCTTAACAGGGAAGGTCGTGAATTATTTCCCATTCTGTCTGTTGAGGCTTATCCTGTTTCTGTAACGACCCGTGCCTCGGCCAGAGCTGCTGAATTAGATAAGGATGATGATTTGTTACTGAGTAGTTTAGAGGAGGATGTAGAAAGACCCGGGTCAGTAGATGAAATGAATAATCCTATTGTTATTAATGATTTGAAGCCTGACTGGGACCGTTCAGTTTTCATTAAGGCCCAGAAAGCTGAATTTAATTTTGAGTTAGGGGATATTAATGACCTGACTAGGCCTCGGTTTGGGTTGATCAATATGATATTTTGATTATAAAATAAATTTTTGAATATACTTACCCGGTGAATATATAATAGCTGACGTCTCGGACGGCTCGACAGAAAAACACAAAAACTCGCGAGCGATCGCCATGAAGGTTGCGGGTGTGACCACCAGCGCCAACTATCGGCCAGATACCGCATATACATGTAAACAGCTCCAGTTCTTTTCATCCCGCTGGGTCTCTATCGGGGAGGAAGGGGGGGGCCTTTAATTTATATATTCACCGGGTAAGTATATTCAAAAAATTATTTTTAAATATAAAACTTACCCGCTGGTTATATAAAAGAGCTGAAGTCCCTGACGCCAGGGCAGAAAATTCAAATCTCGCGCTATCGAAGATACGCCAGGTGTACCAACCGCACCCTAGCGGTAGAACAGGTGGAACTACACACCAACTCCAGTTCTTCTCTCTGCCGTCATAGCTGACTGACATACAGAAGTTCGCTCTCGTGTTTTTACTCTCTTGGGAAGTTGTTTGGTGATGTACAACGTTCTTTTTTGAGTTTAAGCTATCGTTGATTAATTTTCCTTGGTTCTTATCTTGAAATCTTTTTGTTTGAGATTTTCTTTATTGTTTTTTCCCTTACTTTTTGCTTGTCGGTCTCTCACGTTAACTTTAAAATGGCCGACTCCTCCCCTGCTCAGCGTAGGTGTGTTAGTGAGGGTTGTCGTACACGACTTCCTAATGGATCTATTGATCCTCATTCTATTTGTGTAAAATGTAGGGGTAAATTTTGTTCATTAGATGATAGGTGTAATGAGTGTCTTTCCTTAACTAATGATGATTTTGGTACTTACGATCGTTATGTTAGGAGATTAGAGAGAGATAGACTTAGGCGTAGTTCTTCCCGATCTGTGGATAGAACCTTACCTAATTTACCTGTTCCTAATCCTGTTCCTTCCCCTGTGGTGGTAGATCAGGAACCTACTATGAAGGACATGTTTACTGCTATTTTGTCTCTTGGTGAGAAAGTTGAGTCCTTAGCAGCCGATAGAAATACTATCTTTTCAGAGTTAAAGGTATTGAAAAACCGTGATCCTATCGGAACTGTTGACTCTCTCGGTGTTGTGACAAGTGTTGATAATGTGGTTAGTGTTGCGGAAGGTGCGTCGACTCGAGTGTCTGATGTGGTACCGAAGAATCGTGACTCTCTCGGTGTTGTGACAAGTGTTGATAATGTGTTTAGTGTTGCGGAGGGTGCGTCGGCACGATCTTGTCGTTCACCTAGCCTTAGACCTCTTTCGAGCTCTCGAACCCATGGGAGAAGTAATGTCGAACGGCTTAAGGGAACGAGAAGCATCATCAATCGTGCAGACGTCCCCTCGAACGTTCCTGTTGCCGTAGCTCAGGTCGTTCACCCTCATCGTAGGAAAGGGGAGGTTCATACGTTATCCCCGTCTTCCGATGAAGGGTCGGGGAGTGAGATCTGGCGGCGAGCGTCGAGACCGCTTAAACGCTCCCATGTTGATTCACAGCGTCGGGAATCGCCTGTGCGGCCAGGATGTAGTTCGTGGGGTTCACCGGAACGTTTCCGTTCTCCCAGCGCTTGCACTCCGGCCAAACGTTCGGATCACCGTGTTCGTGCGGATATGATTCCTTCCGATTCGGACCTTGTAACTATTCATGCACCTCCTCTTCCATCGGATTGGCTTTCTTCCCCTGAAATGCGTGGTGACATTAGTGCGAATCTTCCTTCTAGGAGTTCTGTTGATCCGAAATGGACTGCGCTTTTGTCTATGAAGGAACAACTCTCGTCGTTGATGGATTCTTATCAACCAGGTGTTGGCGTTGTGTCTGGGCGTTCGATGTCAGACCAGTTATCGCACAAACGTTCGATGGTATATGGCCTTGACGAGTTATCTCTTAGGCGGTCTCCCATTCACAGTGTTCAACGCCAGGTTGATTTTGATGAGTCGCGTCAGAGAGTTTTGGTTGACCAGTTTGCGTTTTCTGGTCGCGGGGAAGAACGTCGGCGTCGACAAGTGGACGAGACGCGGCAACAATTTGAAGTAGTGGATCGCCCGCGGCAACAACTTTTGGACGCGGCGCGTTAAAACATTGGTTTACAGCGGCGACATCCTGACTCCTTTGATCGCTCACAGCAACAGTCCTCGGACTTTACGCGACCTCGCGGCGATTTTCAACAGTTACCTTCTGATTTCAAGCGTTCTTCTGTTCAACAACAGTTGAATTCTAAGCGGTCTAAGCAGTTGTTGGTTGAGGATGATCGTCTACATGTCCGTGTTTCGCATCAATCTACTTCTACTTCTCCCCACCAAATTGACTCAGATGTTGGCCTTGACAGGCAGTCCCATCCAGACGTTGTTCCTTCGGTTCAGGCTGCAGCTGTTGCTGCACTGCCAGAAGACGAACCAGAGGAAAAGTCGGATGAGGATAATCCTATTGAGGAAGTCTCTGAGAATGAGGAGGAGAAGCATTATCAGCATGCTGTGGACCTTCGCAAGTTTATGCTTATTTTGACTGGAATTTTCCCGGATTCTTTTACCCCTGTGGCCCCTCGTTCTCCGCCTTCTGAATTCATCTTAGGTAAAGCTACTAAGGTTCCAGTTTACACCAAGATGGTTCTTTCTCGATCTTCTAAGCGGGCCTTGAAGTTAATGGGTTCTTGGTTGGACTCCAAGAAAGCTTTTGGCAAGACGGCCTTTGCCTTTCCTCCCGCTAGGTTAGCCTCTAAATCTAGTGTGTGGTATGAGACTGGTGAAGTGTTGGGCTTGAGTTTTCCTTCTTCTGCACAAGGGGATTTTTCAAGTTTGGTAGATGCTTCTCGTCGTCTTGCCTTAAGGAAGACGAAGATTTGGTGGTCCATTCCAGAGTTCGACCATTTGCTTAAAGGTCTTTTCAGGGCCTTCGAAGTTTTTAATTTTTTGGACTGGGCTTTGGGGGCTTTGAGTAAGAGGGTCTCTGATATGACGGAAACGGACACTAGTGGTTTGGTTCATTTGATGTCCTGCTTGGACAAAGGTGTGAGAGATGGCTCCAACGAACTTGCTGCCTTGTTTACAGCTGGAATTCTCAAGAAAAGGGCCACGATGTGCTCCTTCCTCTCCGCAGGAGTGTCTCCCTATCAGAAGACAGGCCTTCTTTTCGCACCTTTGTCTAATTCTTTATTTCCTCAGGAATTAGTGGGCGAGGTGGCTACTGCTCTCACTCAGAAGGCCACACATGACTTAGTTACTCATTCGACTAGGAAAGTTTTGCCTCCGTCATTCTCCTCTCGAAAACCTAAGGAATCTTCTTCTGGGTTTCGTCCTCAGTCCTTTCGTGGGAAGCCCTCTGGGAGAGGCTCTTTTAAACCAGAAGGAAGGAAACCTAGAGGCAGAGGGGGCAAGTCCGGCCGAGGTAAAGTCTGACTGCCCTCTCCTTCAGACAGCAGTGGGGGCCAGGTTAACTCACTTTTGGGAGGCTTGGGAGAGGAATGGAGCGGACCCCTGGTCCGTCCAGGTGTTAAAGGAAGGCTACAAGATCCCCTTCCTGACCAATCCTCCTTTAGTCACAGATCCAGTGGATCTTTCGCCCAAATACAGAGAGGGTCCCAAGAAACAAGCCATGCTTCTACAGATGTCTCTTTTATTAGAGAAACGAGCAATAGAGGAAGTGCAAGATGTTACGTCTCCGGGGTTTTACAACCGCCTTTTTCTAGTACCCAAGAGTTCCGGGGGGTGGAGACCGGTTCTGGACGTAAGTGTGCTCAATGGTTACGTCCAAAACTCGACGTTCACCATGGAGACTCAGAAAACAGTTCTGGCAGCTGTGAGGAAGGACGATTGGATGGTCTCTTTAGATCTTCAGGATGCCTATTTCCACCTTCCGATTCATCCCAGCTGCAGACGTTATCTGAGGTTCATGGACGGAAACAAGGTCTTCCAGTTCAGGGCTCTTTGTTTCGGACTTTGCACGGCTCCTCTATTGTTCACCAAGATCATGCTGAACGTGGCAAGCATGCTGCATTCGAGGGGAATCAGGGCCTCTCTGTATCTGGACGATTGGCTGATAAGAGCCTCCTCAGCCGATTGTTGTTTGAAGGACCTCAAGATGACTTTGGATCTCTCCAGAGAACTGGGTCTCCTGGTGAGCTCGAAAAAATCACAACTCATTCCATCCCAGGAGATTCTTTATTTGGGGATGGAGATTCACAGTCGGAGTTTTCGGGCTTTTCCGTCGTCGGTGAGAATCCAAGCAGCCCTCCTAAAAGTACAAACGTTCCTGAAGAGAGATCTTTGCTCCGTCAGAGATTGGATGAGCCTTCTGGGGACTCTCTCGTCGTTAGAGAAGTTCGTGACCCTGGGGAAGTTGTTCTTGCGTCCTCTTCAGTTTCATCTCAACCGCCATTGGAAGAAAGGGGACAGCCTCGACAGGGATTGCATTCCCATCTCGACTTCCATCAAGTCTCATCTTCAATGGTGGAACAACGAGCCCAGACTGAAAGAAGGCTTGTCTTTACTTCAGAGGAACCCAAACCTCGTGTTGTGTTGCGACGCCTCCAACTCGGGGTGGGGAGCCACTCTAGAGAAGCAGGAACTTTCGGGGACTTGGACGGTGGAGCAAACCTCTCTCCACATCAATCAAAAAGAGCTTTTAGCTATTCATCTGGCTCTCATCGGCTTCGAAAAGCAGATCAGGGGCAAGGTAGTCCAAGTCAATTCGGACAGCACGACAGCTCTGGCCTATATTGCGAAACAAGGCGGGACCCACTCCTGGCCTCTGTTCGAGATTGCAAGACTGCTCCTCATCTGGGCGGAGGAAAGGAAGGTGACTCTTTTGACGCGGTTCATCCAGGGAGTCAACAATGTGAGCGCAGACAGACTCAGCAGGAAAGGTCAGGTTCTCTCCACAGAATGGATTCTGCACCCGGACATCTGCAAGAGTCTGTGGCGGTTATGGGGTCGACCTCTCGTGGATCTCTTTGCCACCGCGAAGACCAAACGACTAGAGTGTTACTGCTCTCCGGTTCCAGATCCCGAAGCTTTTCACATAGACGCTTTTCTGATGAACTGGTCACACATGGAGGTTTATGCCTTTCCTCCGTTCAAGATCCTTTACAAAGTGATTCAGAAGTTCGTTTCACACGAGGAGACCAGAATGACACTGATAGCTCCGTTCTGGCCGTCAAGGAGCTGGTTTCCAGAGGTACTGGAATGGATGGTGGATGTCCCGAGAAGCCTTCCCATGAGACCCGATCTTCTCAGACAACCTCACTTGGCCCGAAATCATCAAAACCTCCGAGCTCTACGTCTGACTGCCTTCAGACTATCGAAAAACTCGCTAGAGCTAGAGGATTTTCGAAGAAGGCAGCCAAGGCAATTGCAAGGGCAAGAAGGTCTTCAACCATCAAGGTGTATCAGTCCAAGTGGGAGTTGTTCAGGGAATGGTGTAGAACTAACGCGATTTCCTCTTCCAGTACATCGCTTTCCCAAATAGCAGATTTTTTCTTGGACCTTAAAACTAAGCATAACTTCTCGTCATCAACTATTAAAGGTTACAGGAGTATGTTGGCGACGGTTTTTCGACACAGGAACCTAGACCTTTCTGATAATAAGGATCTACGAGATTTACTTAGGTCTTTTGATACGACCAAGATGATTCAAACGGCTCCCATCGCCTGGAATTTGGATGTTGTCCTTAAATTTCTCATGAGTGACAGATTTGAGCCTTTACACTCGGCTTCATTTAAGGACTTAACCTTGAAAACCCTTTTTCTAGTTACCCTCGCCACTGCGAAAAGAGTTAGTGAAGTTCACGCTTTAAGCAAGAACATTGGTTTTCGGAATGGGAAAGCCATTTGTTCTTTGCAACTGGGGTTTCTGGCCAAGAACGAAAACCCTTCTCGACCATGGCCCAAATCCTTCGAGATTTCTAACCTTTCGGATTTGGCTGGCGATGAATTGGAAAGGGTTCTCTGCCCAGTTAGAGCTCTACGGTGTTATGTGGACAGAACTAAGAATCTGAGAGGTAACTCAGACGCTCTGTGGTGTGCAGTTCGGAAACCCTCGATGCCCATGTCCAAGAATGCCTTGTCTTTTTTCGTTAGATTGTTGATTCGAGAAGCTCATGCTCAGTGTAATGAGTCGGATCAGAGGCTCCTCAAAGTCAAGACACATGAAGTCAGAGCGGTAGCGACTTCAGTGGCCTTTAAACAGAACCGTTCTCTGCAAAGTCTGATGGATACAACATTTTGGAGAAGTAAGTCTGTTTTTGCATCCCATTATTTGAAGAATGTTCAGACTCGCTATGAGGACCTTTTTACGTTGGGTCCTTTTATAGCTGCTAATGCGATAGTAGGTGAATGATCTATCACTACGTTCCCTTTTTTCCTAATACCCCTTTTCTATCTCTTGGAACTCGTTTTTTATGGTTGTTTGTGGAGATTGGGCGTCAGTCTTCCGCAATCTTTGATTTGGCTAGGTGGTCAATTTGTTCCTTGAGTGCACCCGGAACAAGGGTATTGGTTGAGGTCCTGTCATGTTATAGGTGTTTGTACCGTTTGACAGCTCCTAGAGATTTTCAGCCCGAGTGGATTACTGGA
>NC_090753.1:98252813-98257813 GCF_036898095.1 Palaemon carinicauda | reverse complement strand
GGTCAAGTGGGGTTGATCTACCCAGGGAAAACTGGGGATCACCCTTCGTAAGTCAGCATCCATAAGGAGAACACCTGTCCTTCTTCACTCAACCTCCTTGAGGGAAACAACATCGCTCTTCACCCTCAAGACATCAGGGAGGCAGGACCTCTGTCTACTTCTTTCCACAAGGGAAGGAAATCAGAGTCCTTTTTACTAAAGGTAAGGTGTCTGATTTTGAGATTCTCAATATCCTAACCCAACCTCCCATCCTTTCCTTATCACACCCCATTTTCCTTATCCTCTAAAGAAATCCTACCCACTGAACCTTGTATCCTATCCCTTATACCCAGACCACGTGTGCTGTTTAGTCCTAGTTTTAATTAACTCACCCTGTGACAGTGTTGATTCCCATGTGTAACGTTTAAATCCCTAAGCTTTGCATTTTCATTTAATTTGCTTAAAGGTTTTAACCACACGACTTCATCGTGTTCCCAGCCGGTAGAAGTAAGTGGGCTGTTAATAATTCAATTTATTTCCCCATTCCAGGGAACGTGATTGCTGTGCTGGCGTTTCATCCACGGCCAACCAAACTCCATTCGAAGCTCCTCGTGGCTCAAACTAAAATAGTTATCTGCTGTGCTCCCCTTTCATTTATTTCTATTTAAATATTATTGTAAATACATCTTTTTGTCAGTATTCCTTGTATCATTGCTGACTGGCGACCTTTATTATTATTATTTGTTTGTTATGGCCCTTGAGTCCCTTAAGCAAGGCCGGACTCGAACCAGTGGCCCCGTAACATATTGGCGACCAAATGCCAGGATTCGCTAAGACAGTAATTTAAAATTAATTTTATCAAAGTCAAATTCCCCCTTTTTCTGTCTTTAGCGACTTGACGAACCTCAATTTCATTTCAAGTAAATTATATTATCACTGGAGTTGGAACCGTGGAAGAACACAGCAAAAGCCTTCTATTCTCATTGTTAAAGTTTTGTGTTTATTAGTGTGTGTGTTCGCGCCGCGAACCTTTTTGTTTTTAAACCCACGTGGAAGAAGTCTAGTCCTATTGTGTAGCGGGATAGCCAACCGCGTGAGATGAATTTGTGTTCTGTTTTTTCCTGAGTGTTTATTATCAATGTGGATATTTTTTTTCATTTATATATTGTGCAGAGTGAATGTTTAATTTTGTGTTAAAACTAAGTGAAGTGAAATTTACGAAAATTTAGGAGAATCCGTGGTACACTAAACCACGTGTTAAATTCCAGTGAGGCTTAATTCCCGTGTTTGGTAACGGTAAGCGCACGTGGCATTCATTTTTTCAATTTTTCCGTTTGGCAAGTAAGGGTATGTAATTTCCTTTTATTACTTTCTCGTGGGATATTATCTTTATGTACATTTTTTTGAAGGGGATAATTTTCGTTAGACTGTGTAATATGGTTTAACCTAAAGATAAAGGACTTATGATGTCACATTTAATTTACATTTTTTCAGTCAGGGTATAGGATCATTAAGATAAAATATTTGGGAGTGTAATTTATTAAATTAATTTTTCTTCTAAAGGGAAAGTATGTAAAGGGGCTGATGTTTTAACGAAGCATTAAGCAATCTCAGTGACATTGTCTGTTTTATTTTAATTTGTTATACTTTAAGTATAAATACAAACTTGCTTTAAAGTCACAGAGTTGCAAGTGGTGGTGTTGCAAGAACGCACCCACACATTTTTACAAATTCCATTTTTTTCCTTAAGACTAGCATAGGAGGGTCACACATCGTGGAGATTCCATTTTTTTTCCTTAAGACTAGCATAGGAGGGTCACACATCGTGGAGATTCCATTTTTTTTCCTTAAGACTAGCATAGAAGGGTCACACATCGTGGAGATTCCATTTTTTCCTTAAGACTAGCATAGGAGGGTCACACATCGTGTAGATTCCATTTTTTTTCCTTAAGACTAGCATAGGAGGGTCACACATAGTGGAGATTCCATTTTTTTTTCCTTAAGACTAGCATAGGAGGGTCACACATCGTGGAGATTCCATTTTTTTTCCTTAAGACTAGCATAGGAGGGTCACACATCGTGGAGATTCCATTTTTTTCCTTTTAAGACTAGCATAGGAGGGTCACACATCGTGGAGATTCTATTTTTTTTTTCCTTTTAAGACTAGCATAGGAGGGGTCACACATCGTGGAGATTCCATTTTTTTTTCCTTAAGACTAGCATAGGAGGGTCATACATCGTGGAGATTCCATTTTTTTTCCTTAAGACTAGCATAGGAGGGTCACACATCGTGGAGATTCCATTTTTTTCCTTAAGACTAGCATAGGAGTATCACACATCGTGGAGATTCCATTTTTTTTTCCTAAAGACTAGCATAGGAGGGTCACACATCGTGGAGATTCCATTTTTTTTCCTTAAGACTAGCATAGGAGGGTCACACATCGTGGAGATTCCATATTTTTTTCCTTTTAAGACTAGCATAGGAGGGTCACACATCGTGGAGATTCCATTTTTTTCCCTTAAGACTAGCATAGGAGGGTCACACATCGTGAAGATTCCATTTTTTTTCCTAAAGACTAGCATAGGAGGGTCACACATCGTGGAGATTCCATTTTTTTCCTTAAGACTAGCATAGGAGGGTCACACATCGTGGAGATTCCATTTTTTTTCCTTAAGACTAGCACAGAGGGTCATTCATTTTTGTGATTCCATTTATTTATGACTAGCATAGAGGGTCATTCATTGTTGTGATTCCATTTATTTATGACTAGCATAGAGGGTCATTCATTGTTGTGATTCCATTTTTATATGACTAGCATAGAGGGTCATTCATTGTTGTGATTCCATTTTTATATGACTAGCAAAGAGGGTCATTCATTGTTGTGATTCCATTTTTTATGACTGCATAAAGATTCACCCATTGTTGTGATTCCATTTTTTTATGACTAGCATAGAGATTCACCCATTGTTGTGATTCCATTTTTTTTAAAAAAGACTAGCATAAAGATTCACCCATTGTTGTGATCGCATTTTTTTATGTTTTAGCATAGAGATTCACCCATTGTGGTGACTCCATTTCTTTTTATGACTAGTATAAAGGTTCACCCATAGTTGTGATTCCATTTTATTTCGTCCAGCATAGTGTCACCCATAGTTGTGACCTCATTTTTCCCTGACTAGCCCAGAGGGTCACCTACTGTATAGTGGTGATTCCATTTTTGTTGTGTAGTACAGTTGTCATATATATCGTTACTTGTTTGGACGAATTACAACTGGACAGCCTAAGCTCACCCATTGTTGTGGCCCTGGTTTTCAAGTTAGGCTCCTGTTGAATTACTTGCAAGGCTTGCTATTTGGTAATAATTCTTTCTCAAGAGGCATTTTTCATAGCCATTGTGCATTTTGCCCAGCTTCATCTTCATCCTTCCTTCCATGAGACTCTTGCATAAGGCTAGAGCGTCTTTCCCCTCCGTGTAATTTCTGGCACGGTCAACATCGTACCTTGTGTTGTTGAGTTTTTCTTGTCGCTGTCTCCACAAAAACTTAGCAAAATGACTGCCGCTGAAATCAGTGCATTTGTGGACTTGGCAGAAAGACAAGGCTATGAGGGAGAAGCATTGCGAAGGTATGTGCGGGAGCTCATGAATGAAGACAAAGCCCGGAGAAGAACAGAGCAAGAAAGGAGGCGCTATGAAAGAGAGAGAGCGTATGAATTAAAGAAGCGGGAAATAGACGCTCGATTAGCCCAGCTCAGTAACTCGCTACCTCAACCTAATGGTGCCAACGACCAGCAGGACAACTGCAGAGAGAACCAGTGCATTGAAGGGTTCACCAAGGAACTCCCTACAGCGGAACTGAAGGCGACCATGTCCCAGCTCGGCAAGAGGTGTGGACTGGGGGCAGGGAGTGATCTCGCACGTGAGGGCTACAACTCAAGCTTGGGTCAAAAGCCAGTGAAGGGTGTACAGCGAGTGCCCCTCAGGTGCATGAAGGCTGCCAAGCCGGAGCCTAAAACTGTGAGGACGCAACCTGCAGGGGAAGACGACTGGCTAGGTACCATTGACCTGGGTGAGGTAGCTTGGCTAAGGGAGGAGGCCCAAGAGTCTCCCCCTTCCAGTAATGAGTTTAAGCCCCGTACCCGAGAGTGCTCCCCAGCTAAAGCAATGATGCTTTCCAACAGACCAGAGGTCTCAGAGGAGAACCAAGAGACCATCAGGAGCCAAGCACAGCTCAGCAGATTCCAGCTGATGGGTGAGATGGCAATAAACCACAGGGCACCCACCTACCTGAGCGAGGTGGAAATAAATAACCCCTCTAAGGCTGAGTTCCTGCTAGGGGATGAGGTGCCCCTTAAGATCACCCGAGGTTCTCACGACCCTGTTAAGGTCTCGTGCCGGAAAGTAGTTGTCCCCTGTAATCTCCGCTTGTCGATGCTAGGCGTGGCCCATGAGAGACTGGGAGGACACTTTGGAGTAACAGGTCCTACCCAGATGATCCAGCATCAATTCTGGCTGGGCTTGCACGAGATTGTTAAGGCTTACTTAGCATCCTGCCATCCTTGCCCAGTCTCCGGTAACTATAAGCAAATAATGCTGAGGGCCTCGCTCCAACTCATCCCATCCATTAGTGTCACAGAACTGACACAATTCTTTTATTGGTTTGGCTTCCTAGCCACATTTCAGAAGGACGAAGGTTCCCACTTCATGGCAGAGGAGTCACGACCTCTGACCATACTCATAATTCATTTTTGGCTTCACCAGGTGCAGGCAGGAATTCCCAACTGTGGAGTTTACTTAAATGGCAGCATAAATCTCTTCCAGACATGGGAAAAACTCCAAACTCAAGAGAAAGAACTCTCAGGCATGGGCTCATCTCTTGAGCACCTTGGTTCCTATCGCGCTGACCATGTTTTCCCACAGACATTCCTAATGGACCATAACCATCTAAACAACCAGACTGAGCTACGTAATGGGAATAAAGGGCTCATGAGGTGCGGCATAGACCTCCAGAACTACAACTGG
>NC_090753.1:97839519-97922313 GCF_036898095.1 Palaemon carinicauda | reverse complement strand
CTTAAAGGGCAAGCTAAGGCTACTAGGAACAAGGTTTTCTGTGTCAGTAGTAAGGTAGAGTTATCTCTCGTGGTGTTGAGAAACGAAATTACTTTGTCTAGATCCCAGCCAGGGAACTGGTGAGAATTTCTAGGTTTCCTTCTATTAACTCCCGATATCATTGCTTTGACATATTTGTCCTCTGCAAGACAGTAACCTGGGAAATAGCCTGACAAGATAGGACCTAAAGCTGCTCTGTAGCTCTTCAGGGTGTTGTAAGACAGACCCTTGTCTATAAGGTGATTGAAAAATAAAATAATTGCTAACAGGGGGAATTTGTTGTCTCTTCCATACTCCTTGTGAATGAAACTTTTAAAAATGTTGTATAGGTTTTCATACTTGTGCAAGGAGCTGTCCCTCAAGCTGACAGCAATTTTGGAGCAAACCTCAGGAGGAAAGACGTTAGGGAGCTGATCCTTTAAATTTTGAAGGCGATCAAAGTTGATTGGAGCTTTGCTGAGGGTGAGATACAATCCTTGAGAACTATCTGGTAGTCTTCGATCTTCACAATATATCGTTTGTGCTGCTTCGCGACTGACTTCACTAATGGAATCCATGGTTCCGTCCCCTGCGATATGGTGCAGAAAAGCATATTATTACTGCATTCTTTATTGATTTTAAAAGCTACTTTGTGTAGTAAGAATCCTGGTGGAAAGGCATAGAGAGGTGTTGATCCCTTCCAGCTAATCGTAAGTGCATTATTGCTGATGGCTTTTTGGTTTGGAAGAGATGAACAAAACTTTTTGCACTTAGTATTGAAGCCATTTGAGAACAGATCTATTTCTGGGGTGAAATTGAAGTCAGAGCAGATTAACCCTGGATAGGTACGATGGGTCGTTTGCGACCCCGAGCATCAAAAAAAAAACAGGTTTTTCTCACGTGACTCACCCCCGTGACTGAATTTGTGGGTGATCGACCTGCAGGAGGTGTCTCCCCTACACGCTCTAGTAGTGTCCAGATGTGCATTGCTGTAGCTGTACTCCTTCCCCGATTTCTGAGACGCGTCGGGGTCGAGCGCGACCAAGTTTACCCTTCTAAGGTAGTTTGCATAATTATCAAAGTTATTACGTATTATGAAATTGTCGTAGAATGGTGCAACTTGTATAGGTTATCAGTTGTGGAAAGTCTTGGTGGATTGTTTGGCTACCATGTGCATGATTTTTTTTTTAGTTAAAATGTCGTTCATCACCACGAGGACCATTTTACCGCGAGTGCCCCTTTTTCATTTTTTTTCATTTTTTTGCCAAGTCATTTTTCCGTAAGATATTGCCAAATAGGGTCGTAAAACTTTTGCTTGTTTAGTGTTGGAAAGTGTGTCTAGATGATCTGGCTACCCATTCATGACTTTGTTTTTGTCAGATACGACGTAGTTATTGGTATATTGGGTATTTAACTGCGGTTACCAATTTCTGTTTTTTTTCAATATTTGTAAAAATTACTACGTAGTAAGGAATTGCCGTATATTATTCATTTTTTTTCATGTTTATGTGTTAGAAAGTGTGCCTTGATGGTTGGGCTAACACGTGCATGTCTTTTTTTTTATCTGAGATGCCGTATATTAGAATGTCGGGCATTTTACCGCGAGTGTCCCTTTTTCATTTTTTTTCATTTTTTTGCCAAGTCATTTTTCCGTAAGATATTGCAAAATAGTATCGTAAAACTTTTGCTTTTTTAGTGTTGGAAAGTGTGTCTAGATGATCTGGCTACCCATGCGTGATTTTGTTTTTGTCAGATACGACGTAGTTATTGGTATATTGGGTATTTAACTGCGGTTGCCAATTTCTGTTTTTTTTCAATATTTGTAAAAATTTACTACGTAGTAAGGAATTGCCGTATATTATTGATTTTTTTTTCATGTTTATGTGTTAGAAAGTGTGCCTTGTTGGTTGGGCTAACACGTGCATGTCTTTTTTTTTTTTATCTGAGATGCCGTATATTAGAATGTTGGGCATTTTTCCGCAAGTGCCCCTTTTTATTTGTTTTGCATTTTTTTGCTTAGTCATGTTACCGTAAGGAATTGGCAAGTAGTGTCGCAAAACTTATATTTTTATAGTGTTGGAAAGTGTTTCTAGATGATCTGGCTACCCATGCCTATTTTTTTTTTAGCCAGATATGGCGTATATATAAGTATGTGTTCGATTTTCCTGTGATTGCCATTTTTTCGTTTTTTCCCATTTCTTTCAAAATTACTACGTACTAAGGAACTATCACAGAGTAATATTTCATTTATATGTTTATTTGTCGGAAAATGTGCCTTGATGGTTTGCCTAGCACGTGGCTGAAATTTTTTTTTTCTGAAATGCCGTATATTAGAATGGCCATTTTTCCACGAGTGCCCCTTTTTATTTGTTTTGCATTTTTTTGCTTAGTCATGTTACCGTAAGGAATTGGCAAGTAGTGTCGCAAAACTTATAATTTTATAGTGTTGGAAAGTGTTTCTAGATGATCTGGCTACCCATGCCTATCTTCTTTTTTTAGCCAGATATGGCGTATATATAGGTATGTGTTCGATTTTCCTGTGATTGCCATTTTTTCGTTTTTTCCCATTTCTTTCAAAATTACTACGTACTAAGGAACTATCACAGAGTAATTATTCATTTAGATTTTTATTTGTCGGAAAATGTGCCTTGATGGTTTGCCTAGCACGTGGCTGAATTTTTTTTTCTGAAATGCCGTATATTAGAATGTTGGCCATTTTTCCGCGAGTGCCCCTTTTTATTTGTTTTGCATATTTTTGCTTAGTCATGTTACCGTAAGGAATTGGCAAGTAGTGTCGCAAAATGTTATTTTCATTAGTAAAATAAATTTTTGAATATACTTACCCGATAATCATGTAGCTGTCAACTCCGTTGCCCGACAGAATTCTACGGGAGGGATACGCCAGCTATCACTATACTAGAAGGGGGTGTACTCACAAGCGCCACCTGTGGCCAGGTACTACAGTACTTGTTGTTGACGCCACCTCACTTTTTCCTCGGTCCACTGGTTCTCTATGGGGAGGAAGGGTGGGTCAATTAAATCATGATTATTGGGTAAGTATATTCAAAAATTTATTTTACTAATGAAAATAACATTTTTCAATATTAAACTTACCCGATAATCATGTAGCTGATTCACACCCAGGGGGGTGGGTGAAAAACCAGTGTACAAGACTAAAGGATAGCTAAGTATCCCGTATTTCATATAATCAGTTATCCACAATAACAATGAAATAATAAGTACCTGGTAAGGAAGTCGACTTGAACCATTACTCTGCCTTTAATAAGATCGTCTTCCTTACTGAGCGCAGCGTTCCTCTTGGAAGGCTGAATCAACTCAAAGGTGCTAAAGTATACAGGGCTGCAACCCATACTAAAGGACCTCATCACAACCTTTAACCTCGGCGCTTCTCAAGAAAGAATTGACCACCCGCCAAATCAACAAGGATGTGGAAGGCTTCTTAGCCGACCGTACAACCCATAAAAAGTATTCAAGAGAAAGGTTAAAAGGTTATGGGATTATGGGAATGTAGTGGCTGAGCCCTCGCCTACTACTGCATTCGTTGCTACGAATGGTCCCAGGGTGTAGCAGTACTCGTAAAGAGACTGGACATCTTTGAGATAGAATGATGCGAACACTGACTTGCTTCTCCAATAGGTTGCATCCATAACACTCTGCAGAGAATGGCTCTGTTTGAAGGCCACTGAAGTAGCCACAGCTCCTACTTCATGTGTCCTTACCTTCAGCAAAGCAAGGTCTTCTTCCTTCAGATGAGAATGTGTTTCTCTAATCAGAAGCCTGAATAGTAAGAAACTGAGTTCTTAGAACTTGGAAAAGAAGGTTTCTTGATAGCACACTATAAGGCTTCTGATTGTCCTTGTAAAGGTTGAGACCTTTTTAGATAGTACCTAAGAGCTCTAACTGGGCAAAGTACTCTCTCCAGTTCATTCCCCACCAAGTTGGACAGGCTTGGGATCTCGAACGACTTAGGCCAAGGACGTGAAGGAAGCTCGTTTAGCAAAAACCGAGCTGCAAGGAACATGTAGCCGTTTCAGATGTGAAAACAATGATCCTGCTGAAGGCGTGGATCTCACTTACTCTTTTAGCTGTTGTCAAGCACACGAGGAAAAGAGTTTTTAATGTGAGGTCCTAAAAAGAGGCTGATTGGAGAGGTTCAAATCTTGATGACATAAGGAACCTTAGGACCACGTCTAGATTCCAGCCTGGAGTGGACAACCGACGTTCCTTTGAGGTCTCAAAAGACCTAGGGAGGTCCTGTAGATCTTTGTTGGTGGAAAGATCCAAGCCTCTGTGGCGGAAAACCGCTGCCAACATACTTCTGTAACCCTTGATCGTAGGAGCTGAAAGGGATCTTACTTTCCTTAGATATAACAGGAAGTCAGCAATCTGGGTTACAGTGGTACTGGTTGAGGAAACTGCATTGGTCTTGTACCAGCTACGGAAGACTTCCCCTTGAGACTGATAGATTCTGAGAGTGGATGTTCTCCTTGCTTTGGCAATCGCTCTGGCTGCCTCCTTCGAAAAGCCCCTAGCTCTAGAGAGTCTTTCGAAAGTCTGAAGGCAGTCAGACGAAGAGCGTGGAGGTTTGGGTGTACCTTCTTTACGTGAGGTAGACGTAGAAGGTTCACTCCTAGAGGAAGAGTCCTGGGAATGTCGACCAGCCATTGCAGTACCTCTAAGAACCATTCTCTCGCGGGCCAGAGCGGAGCCAACCAACGTCAGCCGTGTCCCTTTGCGAGAGGAGAACTTCTGAAGTACCCTGTTGACAATCTTGAACGGCGGGAATGCATACAGGTCGAGAAGGAACCAATCCAGCAGAAAAGCATCCACGTGAACTGCTGCTGGGTCTGGAATCGGAGAACAATACAACAGGAGTCTCTAGGTTATCGAGGTAGCGAACAGATCTATGGTTGGCTGACCCCACAGGGCCCAAAGTCTGCTGCAAACATTCTTGAGAAGGGTCCACTCTGTGGGGATGACCTGACCCTTCCGGCTGAGGTGATCTGCCATGACATTCATACCGCCCTGAATGAACCTCGTTACCAGCGTGAGCTTTCGATCTTTAGACCAGATGAGGAGGTCCCTTGCGATCTAGAACAACTTCCACGAAAGAGTCCCTCCCTGCTTGAAGATGTAAGCCAGGGCTGTGGTGTTGTCAGAGTCCACCTCCACCACTTTGTTAAGCTGGAGGGACTTGAAGTTTATCAAGGCCAGAATAACCGCCAACAACTCCTTGCAATTGATGTGAAGTGTCCTTTGCTCCTGATTCCATGTTCCCGAGCATTCTTGTCCGTCCAAAGTCGCACCCCAGCCCGTGTCTGATGCGTCCAAGAGGAGACGGCGGTCGGGTTTCTGAACAGCCAAAGGTAGACTTCCTTGAGAAGAAAGCTGTTCTTACACCACGCGAGAGAAGACCTCCTCTCTTCGGAAACAGGAACTGAGACCGTCTCTAGCGTCATGTCCTTTATCCAGTGAGCAGCTAGATGATACTGAAGGGGGGGGAGGTGGAGTCTCCCTAACACGATGAACAGGGCCAGCGATGAAAGTGTCCCTGTTAGACTCATCCACTACCTGACTGAGCATCGGTTCCTTCTCAGCATGCTCTGGATGCATTCTAGGGCTTGGAAGATCCTTGGGGCCGACGGAAAAGCCCGAAAAGCTCGACTCTGAAGATCCATACCCAGGGAGACAATGGTCTGGGATGGGACGAGCTGAGACTCCTCAAAATTGACCAGGAGGCCCAGTTCCTTGGTCAGATCCATAGTCCATTTGAGAATCTCCAGACAGCGACGACTTGTAGGAGCTCTTAAAAGCCAGTCGTCTGACGGAGCCGGACACAAGATCATGGTACTGCTGCACAGTCTGTGAACTGTCAACCATGGGGAAGCGAGGAAGTACAGTGACAACCCGAAGCTGTCTAGACTGTCTGGGTCGTACAGACAACTCCTTATCGGGTTGCTGAGGTTGCCGCACTGCGTCACAACAAGTCACTTCTGCTGGTTGTTGAACGTCTTCCCAGTGACACACTGACTCCGTAAACAAAAAATCCTCTAACAAGGACTAAGCTTGGACTGCATGTCTTGCAACACAGCTCAAGGTCTATGGGAGCAGGTGTGGTAACAGACGGGATTAGCGACTGAAGTGAAACCATTACCTTCCCTGGAAGCATGTTATGCTTAAATAAAAGTCCATAGGAGGCTACGCAGCTAAAGGCTCCTCTCCAAATGACAGAGTCCTCAAGGGAATATCAGAAGGAGGGAGAAAAGCACTTTCTCATCTACAGGGACCATATCCGAGAAAAGCTAAGTTCTCTCAGTGAGGGTTTCACTGGTGCAAAAGCAGCAGACTAGAAGGCAACGTTATGAAACTGCTTGACAGTCTAGTGAGTTGGCAACAACCAAAGATGTGTGACTGAGAAGCATGCGGTAAGGTATGCAGAGCATGTTGTATGCAGAGCATGCTGTAAGCAGAGCATGCTGTATGCAGAGCATGCTGTATGCAGAGCATGCTGTATGCAGAGCATGCTGAATGTAGAGCATGCTGTAAGGTAAGCAGAGCGAGTTGCATGGCGTGTAACATTTCTCAGAAATTCCATGACCAGTGCTAGAGTGAGTAATATCGCATTACCGTCCATTGAAAGTGCACGTGCCGAGGGAATTGATTTAGACTGTTTTGTTGCTGAATTTGATAGCCGGCATGATAATCGTAGAATTAAGCTACACTAAATGTACTATAATCTACTTCACCTCAGGAAAGGGAAACTCGCCCTGTTGGCAACACTGCATTACTACATGCATGCTTGCATGGGGTATTTTTTGCCATATTTTGCGATTTGTTAAAAATATATTGCAAGGAATACATATATATTTTTATATAATACAAATAACCTCCATTATCATAAAGTTTGTGTAGGCATACATGTAAATGATTACAAATGCAAGTTATGAAAGTAATGAGGTGTTATTATTGTCATTTGTTATTCCCAAGTTGAATGGGAAGAAGCTCAAGTTGAGGAAAAAGTGGCAGATGCATGCGTTGAGGTGGCTGACTCATAGCATGAGGTGCTGCCTCAAGAGTTGCGCTTGCTGTAAAGGTTGCGGATGCGCAGAAGCAGGTTCCTGAGGAACGAGTTAAGGTTCCTGAGGTGTGAGCTGCGAGAGTTGAGGTAGCGGCTGCGCAGAACGCAGTTCTTGTCTCGCGAGTTGAGGTTCCTGAGGTGCTAGCCTAAGGAGTTGAGGCTCTTGCCTTGAGGAGGGTTGAGGTCGCTGCAGCGAGTGCTGAGGTGGCTGCCTCATTGATGGAAGAGGTTGTCGTACCTCAAGAGATTGTTGCCTCGCTGGTGGAACCGCAAGCGGAAGCGGAGGAAGTAAGGCATAAGACTCCTGCTCCCATTGCTGAGGTTGCCTTAAGGAAGGTTAAGGTAGCTGCACAACGCTGGTAACTGGCAACTCAGAACGCGGTAAGGTAGCCTGAGGAACCTCAACTTCGTACGCCTGGCAGACTGGACTGCGGTGAGGCGGAGCTCTCGCAGGAGGAGGCGGAGGTTGCTGCACACCGCTGGTAACTGGCAACTCAGAATGCGGTAAGGTAGCCTGAGGAACCTCAACTTCGTACGCCTGGCAGACTGGACTGCGGAGAGACGGAGCGTTCGCAGGAGGAGGTGTAACCTTCTCAGCCTGAAACTCACGCATAAGACCGCAAGCTGCGACTGCATGGACTGCAGCAAAGTCGTCTTGGGATCAACAGACGATAAGGTCTGTTGAGGCAAAGCCTTAATAGAAGATGAGGTCTGTTGAGGCATCGCCTTACCTCTCTTAGGAGGTGAGCAGTCACCTGATGACTGAGGAGAGTCAGAGCTAACCCAATGACTGCATCCGGGTTGTTGAACTCTAACTTCATACGTCTGGCATAGGTCTGGACTTTACGTTTAAGAGGTCTTGAGACCTGAGACCAGCGTTTTCTCCCCGAAATTTCTTCTGCAGACGAGCAAAATAAGGGCTCAATCGTCTGCGGGTGGGAGTGACGGTCTCTGTAAGACACGCCCGCAACCACCGAGGATACTTCTGTGCGCCGATCAAGGCCTGCCGAACCCTTTTGCCCTTCGACATTGCTTCTCCCCTGGGCTTGGGAGCTTGCAAGAGGTCCCGGACTGGGAGGACGACTGGCACGCACAGAAGTACCCTCACGCACAACACTGACACACTTTGCGCTAATCACTTATCACTTTTGATTTTCTGTTTGCACTTATTTCACTGAACTCGAAACTTTAAGTGGTTTGTACCTGAAACACGCAATTCTATCCTTTCTCAAAAGTTAGTAATTGCGAAAACAGAATTACAATGTAACAGAAAAATCTAATGAAAGATAAATAATTCAGTGGCTGGAAAGAGACTAAACACTAGATCAAATAAACTACGTTTAAAATCTCTCACCGCATAAAGCTTGAGAACAAGAAAAAACTCTAGAAACGTTTACCTTCTTCCCCTAAAGAGACTAGGGAGAAGAGCAAAAACGATAACAACGTTACTCGCTTGAACGAAACGTTTATCCTCCTCTTTCTCCCTCCGTCTCTATATCTCTCTCTCTCTCTCTCTCTCTCTCTCTCTCTCTCTCTCTCTTGACTTAGAACCTGAGAGAAGAGCCCAATCATATATATCGTTAAAACATATTATTGTTAAAGGAAAAAACTGAAATATTTCCCATTTTATTAGAATAAAAACCATTAAGTTAAGAAAGAATGAACAAAACGCTAGACACGGTTACTCTTACTGCAACGTGACACCGTGAAAATTCTCTCTCTATCGTGACGATAGAGCGCAAGTTGAACGTTCTGAACGTCAACAACTGCAGAGACAAAACAAAACGTTAGTTCAACTTTGAAAACAGTACGAGACTATCAAAGAAATTCTTTCAAAAACATTAAAATAGCAAAATATGTTAACAGGTAAAACCGAAATGACGGGCTCAATGTAATTAACTTCGGTACCAAGAAAAGACCGCCTACTATTAGGAAAGGTCGAATATAAACAAATATAAAAATTAATTTTAATAAGTTTATAATAAAAGGAAGTTAATCGAAGAGGCCTATAAAAGGCGGAGAGATATAAAATAAATCTATAACTTTTGTTAAGCAAAATTAAGAAAGAGAGTCTATACTCTCTTAGACACCAACACTTCCGTCTAAGGGAAGGGTCGGCCATTTAAAGGTGAAAGAGAGTTCATACTCTCTTCGTCACCATAATTAATCAAATTAATTCCAAAAGCTAACTAAGCTAATATAGAAGTTTCCAGTATAGCGAATAGCTGCAAATTTTAGAGAAATACTTCACCAAACCGTGAACAATACTCCAAAATCATAAGCGTATCCAAGAACGTCTTGCCGGAAGCACGACAGAGGAAAAAGTGAGGTGGCGTCAACAACAAGTACTGTAGTACCTGGCCACAGGTGGCGCTTGTGAGTACACCCCCTTCTAGTATAGTGATAGCTGGCGTATCCCTCCCGTAGAATTCTGTCGGGCAACGGAGTTGACAGCTACATGATTATCGGGTAAGTTTAATATTGAAAAACTTATATTTTTATAGTGTTGGAAAGTGTTTCTAGATGATCTGGCTACCCGTGCCTATCTTTTTTTTTAGCCAGATATGGCGTATATATAGGTATGTGTTCGATTTTCCGGTGATTGCCATTTTTTCGTTTTTTCCCAATTCTTTCAAAATTACTACGTACTAAGGAACTATCACAGAGTAATGATTCCTCTAGATGTTTATTTGTCGGAAAATTTTGTTTACTTTTTTTTTTGATTGAATATCATCAAATTTTTTTAGCTAAAATATTATATTGTTTTACATTTTTTTTTTTTCGATTTTATTTCCCTTCAAAAAAATTTTTTTGGGTCAGAATTTTAATTTTATAGTCGTAAAATAATCGACAATTATCCAGCAACCCACCATACAATTTTTATGCATATCCAATAATAATTAGATTAGTAAATAACACCTTGAAATTGACATACCCTTCCTACATTTCAAGTGGCAGATTAGGGAGTCTGAGTCAGTGTGGTTGGCGGCCATTTTGTGGACATATCCGAAGCGTAAGCTGCCCTATCTATATATATTCTTGTTCCCTATAGAATTTGTGATATTTTGGTATATTTTTACCTGCATAAATATCATATTATATATTAAATATATGTATTTTTTTACGAAATTTCTAAGTACTCAAAAAATTACCTTTAGATATGGCCCCTGATATAAATGTAATTTACAAAATAATGAAGATTTTTTTACATATTTCTATTTTAGGATAACATATGTTTATTCCCTAAAAAAATTAGCCACTTCCTATTTCATTTGGGTACCCAAAAAAATTCATGAAATTTGGACAAATTTTTTTGGCCAAAAAAAGTTACCCTTTTTTTCTCATTTCAGATCTTCACCTCCATGGGTCTGACTTCATCCAAAATACATCAAGATGTGTCCTAAACATTCAAGAATCAATTCCTAAAAGGATTTGTGTATATATGCATAAACTTTTTTTTTATGAATTTTTATGTCAGGTCTTTTTTTTCTACTTAATTTTTTAAAATATTTATAATAAATAGTTTTTCTGCAGATGAGTAGTATTTATCTTTACAGTTGTTTTAAGCATTCATTGAAGTTTTTTTTTGGCAAAAGAAAAAAGGAGGTTACTGCAAAAACTGATTTTTCAAGAATTTTTTTTTGACGTCGGGGTCGTTCGCGTCCGAGTATACCCTTAAAGGGGTGTCCGAGGAGCGTACCTATCCAGGGTTAAGGAGAATAGACTGTCACTGAGTGAAGTTTCTGTGTGAATGGAACCCAGGTCCCTGGAAAGTGAGTCTGCGATGGTGTTACTTACTCCCCTGATCCATCTGGAATTTATCTGTATGTTGTGATCCTTCATGGTACTAAGTATTTTCCTGACTAGTTCATGGGCTAACTTGTTTCTGATACTACCCTGTTTCCTTAGCCAACAATTAGTAACCTTTGAATCAACATGTATTAAGACTACCTTGTTGTATAACCTTGTGATGAAGTGTTCCAAAGAATAGAAGCAAGCTAATAACTCTCTTACATTGATGTGAAGGGAGGATTCTTCATTTGTCCAAGTTCCATTTATTGAGAGCATATTACCCGCTATTACTAATGCACCTCCCCAACCCTGGTTGGAAGCGTCAGTGAAAAGTTCTGCATCTATCTGTGGTTTTGGAATGTTAATCTCTCTGTACATTTGTCTCTGTTCCCATGGCTTTAGGTATTTTTTGAAGGTGTGGGGGGATGATTTTGTACCCTGAATTAAAATAACTGTGGTATCTGTGGAGATATTTAAGATGGAATCTTCCCAAGCTTGTATAGGATGCACTAAAATTTAAAGCTCCGATTAACATTTGATAGGAATGCAGGTCGGATTTAACAGAGTTGGAGAAAGCTTTGGCCAATTCGACACACTTCTCTATGTTTTTCCCACTGGGATTCATAGTTTTCTTAATCATATTGTAATGCACTCCTAAAAATTCAATTCTTTGAGTCGGTTCAATTGTAGATTTTTTAAGTGAGATATTCCATCCTAAGTCTGACAAGATCTTAATAACTAGCTGAATGTGATTTTTACATTTTACATAATCTTTTGCTAATATAAGAATGTCATCAAGATACAGTGGTACCTCTACATACGAATTTAATCCGTTCCAGAACCAACTTCGGATGTAGAAAATGTTCGGATGTAGAAACGAATTTTCCCATAAGAATACATGGTAATTCATTTAATTCGTTCCTCAGCCTAAAAACCCATAATAGATCCTTAATAAATGGCTACACATAATTACACACAACAATAACATCACTGCATAATATGTAAGAAGCATGTAAAAAAGATAATTATAAAGAAATAATAAATAAAAAATGTGTTTTATTGCCACTTTACCTTAGACAGGCCAACGCAGGTGTAGGATTTGCTACGCCGGAGACGGACGATCGACGAGAAGGTAGACATGGTGTTAACATGTTCTTTAAATAAATACTCTCTCTCTCTCTCTCTCTCTCTCTCTCTCTCTCTCTCTCTCTCTCTCTCTCTCTCTCTCTCTCTCTCTCTTGTTCTTCTTCACTGTTAGTGTTAGAGACATCTATTAATTTTTTCTGAGAGAGAGAGAGAGAGATTAAACAAAAATGAGAGATTAAACAAAAATGTGTTGTGTACATATGATTTTTAACAGCGTTAACGAGTTGAAAGACAGTTAAATGTAACTAAAAAAACAATATCAGCGAATATGAATTCCTTTATTAACTAAAACAAATATTGATACAAACACACTCGTGTGCGTATGCGCAAACACACACACACGCACGAGGAGACACGATCGGTAAGGAGGTAGAGATGGTGACTGCGATAACATACCGTAACTTACACTACGGAAATTTTAATCTAACTTAGCTTATTTATTTTTTTTTTTTATATTTCATATTTTTTACATTTTTTTTCTTTTGATTTTTTATTTTCATCACTTTCAGTGACGAGTTACGGTATGTTATCGCAGTCACCATCTCTACCTCCTCCCCGACCGTCTCTCTTACTGCGTAGCAATTCCTGTTTTAGTTAATAAAGGAATTCAGATTAGCTGTTATTACTTTCTTAGTTACATTTAATTGTTTTTCAACTCGTTGACGCTGTTAAAAATCATATGTACTCTAAACACATTTTTGTTTAATCTCTCTCTCTCTCTCTCTCTCTCTCTCTCTCTCGGAAAAAAAATAATAGACGTATCTAACACTATAACAGCGAAGAAGAGAGAGAGAGAGAGAGAGAGAGAGAGAGATTTTATTCAAAGAACATGTTAATGCTATGTTTAGAGAGAAACAGAAAAAGAGAGAAGTCTTATTTAAAAGAGCTTGTTAATGCTATGATGGTTTTCTTTGCTTCACTTTTTTTTTCTTTCTGTTCATCACGCTGGCCCTTCTCACAAATGATCGTTGCCAACAATCTCTTTGTCGTTTATCCCTATCAACAAAAGGCATTCTATCTCTTCCAGGGTATTGCTAAGATGTCTTGTAATAATGGTGATCCCCTTCGATGGTTATTTGCTTTAATAGCTGCCTTCAGCTTGATGATCCTCGAGATAATAGGCCTATTCCGGCCATATTGTTTAGCCATACAGTATCACTCACATGCACACTCTCTCATGTTTTTCTATAATTTCTTGCTTCAATTCTAATGAAAGAATTGCCTTCTTCCTGTACTGAAACTTAGCTTCTTAGGCACCATGATTATAGGTAAAATCAAAAAGGAAATGTGAGAAAAGGAAGAAAATATGTTATTTTCATTAGCAAAATAAATTTTTGAATATACTTACCCGATAATCATGTAGCTGTCAACTCCGTTGCCCGACAGAATTCTACGGAAGGGATACGCCAGCGATCGCTATACAAGAGGGGGGTGTACTCACAAGCGCCACCTGTGGCCAGGTACTGCAGTACTTCTTGTTGACACCACTTCAATTTTTCCTCGGTCCACTGGTTCTCTATGGGGAGGAAGGGTGGGTCAATTAAATCATGATTATTGGGTAAGTATATTCAAAAATTTATTTTACTAATGAAAATAACATTTTTCAATATTAAACTTACCCGATAATCATGTAGCTGATTCACACCCAGGGAGGTGGGTGAAAACCAGTGTACATGACTATAAGATAGCTAAGTATCCCGTATTTCATATAATCAGTTATTCAAAATAACAATGAAATAATAAGTACCTGGTAAGGAAGTCGACTTGAACCATTACTCTGCCTTTAATAAGTTCGTCTTCCTTACTGAGCGCAGCGTTCCTCTTAGGAGGCTGAACAACTCTAAGGAGCTAAAGTATATAGGGCTGCAACCCATACTAAAGGACCTCATCACAACCTTTAACCTTGGCGCTTCTCAAGAAAGAATTGACCACCCGCCAAATCAACAAGGATGTGGAAGGCTTCTTAGCCGACCGTACAACCCATAAAAAGTATTCAAGAGAAAGGTTAAAAGGTTATGGGATTATGGGAATGTAGTGGCTGAGCCCTCGCCTACTACTGCATTCGTTGCTACGAATGGTCCCAGGGTGTAGCAGTACTCGTAAAGAGACTGGACATCTTTGAGATAGAATGATGCGAACACTGACTTGCTTCTCCAATAGGTTGCATCCATAACACTCTGCAGAGAACGGTTCTGTTTGAAGGCCACTGAGGTAGCCACAGCTCCCACTTCAAGTGTCCTTACCTTCAGCAAAGCAAGGTCTTCTTCCTTTAGATGAGAAAGTGCTTCCCTAATCAGAAGCCTGAATAGTAAGAAACTGAGTTCTTAGACCTTGGAAAAGAAGGTTTCTTGATAGCACACCATAAGGCTTCTGATTGTCCTCGTAAAGGTTAAGACCTTTTTAGATAGTACCTAAGAGCTCTAACTGGGCAAAGTACTCTCTCCAGTTCATTCCCCACCAAGTTGGACAGGCTTGGGATCTCGAACGACTTAGGCCAAGGACGTGAAGGAAGCTCGTTTAGCAAAAACCGAGCTGCAAGGAACATGTAGCCGTTTCAGATGTGAAAACAATGATCCTGCTGAAGGCGTGGATCTCACTTACTCTTTTAGCTGTTGTCAAGCAAACGAGGAAAAGAGTTTTTAATGTGAGGTCCTAAAAAGAGGCTGATTGGAGAGGTTCAAATCTTGATGACATAAGGAACCTTAGGACCACGTCTAGATTCCAGCCTGGAGTGGACAACCGACGTTCCTTTGAGGTCTCAAAAGACCTAGGGAGGTCCTGTAGATCTTTGTTGGTGGAAAGATCCAAGCCTCTGTGGCGGAAAACCGCTGCCAACATATTTCTGTAACCCTTGATCGTAGGAGCTGAAAGGGATCTTACTTTCCTTAGATGTAACAGGAAGTCAGCAATCTGGGTTACAGTGGTACTGGTTGAGGAAAATGCATTGGTCTTGTACCAGCTACGGAAGACTTCCCCTTGAGACTGATAGATTCTGAGAGTGGATGTTCTCCTTGCTCTGGCAATCGCTCTGGCTGCCTCCTTCGAAAAGCCCCTAGCTCTTGAGAGTCTTTCGAAAGTCTGAAGGCAGTCAGACGAAGAGCGTGGAGGTTTGGGTGTACCTTCTTTACGTGAGGTTGACGTAGAAGGTTCACTCCTAGAGGAAGAGTCCTGGGAATGTCGACCAGCCATTGCAGTACCTCTATGAACCATTCTCTCGCGGGCCAGAGCAGAGCCAACCAACGTCAGCCGTGTCCCTTTGCGAGAGGAGAACTTCTGAAGTACCCTGTTGACAATCTTGAACGGCGGGAATGCATACAGGTCGAGATGGGACCAATCCAGCAGAAAAGCATCCACGTGAACTGCTGCTGGGTCTGGAATCGGAGAACAATACAACAGGAGTCTCTAGGTTATCGAGGTAGCGAACAGATCTATGGTTGGCTGACCCCACAGGGCCCAAAGTCTGCTGCAAACATTCTTGTGAAGGGTCCACTCTGTGGGGATGACCTGACCCTTCCGGCTGAGGCGATCTGCCATGACATTCATACCGCCCTGAATGAACCTCGTTAGCAGCGTGAGCTTTCGATCTTTTGACCAGATGAGGAGGTCCCTTGCGATCTAGAACAACTTCCACGAAAGAGTCCCTCCCTGCTTGAAGATGTAAGCCAGGGCTGTGGTGTTGTCAGAGTCCACCTCCACCACCTTGTTAAGCTGGAGGGACTTGAAGTTTATCAAGGCCAGAAGAACCGCCAACAACTCCTTGCAATTGATGTGAAGTGTCCTTTGCTCCTGATTCCATGTTCCCGAGCATTCCTGTCCGTCCAAAGTCGCACCCCAGCCCGTGTCTGATGCGTCCGAGAGGAGACGGCGGTCGGGTTTCTGAACAGCCAAAGGTAGACTTCCTTGAGAAGAAAGCTGTTCTTACACCACGCGAGAGAAGACCTCCTCTCTTCGGAAACAGGAACTGAGACCGTCTCTAGCGTCATGTCCTTTATCCAGTGAGCAGCTAGATGATACTGAAGGGGGGGGGGGGAGGAGGAGTCTCCCTATCACGATGAACAGGGCCAGCGATGAAAGTGTCCCTGTTAGACTCATCCACTACCTGACTGAGCATCGGTTCCTTCTCAGCATGCTCTGGATGCATTCTAGGGCTTGGAAGATCCTTGGGGCCGACGGAAAAGCCCGAAAAGCTCGACTCAGAAGATCCATACCCAGGTAGACAATGGTCTGGGATGGGACGAGTTGAGACTCCTCAAAATTGACCAGGAGGCCCAGTTCCTTGGTCAGATCCATAGTCCATCTGAGAATCTCCAGACAGCGACGACTTGTGGGAGCTCTTAAAAGCCAGTCGTCTGACGGAGCCGGACACAAGATCATGGTACTGCTGCACAGTCTGTGAACTGTCAACCATGGGGAAGCGAGGAAGTACAGTGACAACCCGAAGCTGTCTAGACTGTCTGGGTCGTACAGACAACTCCTTATCGGGTTGCTGAGGTTGCCGCACTGCGTCACAACAAGTCACTTCTGCTGGTTGTTGAACGTCTTCCCAGTGACACACTGACTCCGTAAACAAAAAATCCTCTAACAAGGACTAAGCTTGGACTGCATGTCTTGCAACACAGCTCAAGGTCTATGGGAGCAGGTGTGGTAACAGACGGGGTTAGCGACTGAAGTGGAACCATTACCTTCCCTGGAAGCATGTTATGCTTAAATAAAAGTCCATAGGAGGCTACGCAGCTAAAGGCTCCTCTCCAAATGACAGAGTCCTCAAGGGAATATCAGAAGGAGGGAGAAAAGCACTTTCTCATCTACAGGGACCATATCCGAGAAAAGCTAAGTTCTCTCAGTGAGGGTTTCACTGGTGCAAAAGCAGCAGACTAGAAGGCAACGTTATGAAACTGCTTGACAGTCTAGTGAGTTGGCAACAACCAAAGATGTGTGACTGAGAAGCATGCGGTAAGGTATGCAGAGCATGCTGTATGTAGAGCATGCTGTAAGGTAAGCAGAGCATGTTGCATGGCGTGTAACATTTCTCAGAAATTCCATGACCAGTGCTAGATTGAGTAATATTGCACGTGCCGAGGGAATTGATTTAGACTGTTTTGTTGATGAATGATAGCCGGCATGATAATCGTAGAATTAAGCTGCACTAAATATACGTACTATAATCTACTTCACCTCAGGAAAGGGAAACTCGCCCTGTTGGCCACACTGCATTACTTCATGCATGCTTGCATGGGGTTTTAATATCAACATAATATTTACATTACATTCATAACTCATGATTCATTTGTTTTGAAGATATTTTGCCATATTTTGCAATTTTGTTAAAAATATATTGCAAGGAATATATATATTTTTTTATTAAGTAATACGAATAACCTCCATTATCATAATGTTTGTGTAGGCATACGTGTATATGATTACAAATGCAAGTTATGAAAGTAATGAGGTGTTATTATTGTCATTTGTTATTCAAAGTTGAATGGGAAGAGGCTCAAGTTGAGGAGAAAGTGGCAGATGCATGCGTTGAGGTGGCTGACTCATAGCATGAGGTTCCTGCCTCAAGAGTTGCGCTTGCCTCAAGGGTTGAGGTGGCTGCGCAGAGAGAGGCTCTTGACTCACGAGTTGAGGTTCTTGAGGTGTGAGCTGCGAGAGTTGAGGTAGCGGCTGCGCAGAACGCAGTTCCTGTCTCACGAGTTGAGGTTCCTGAGGAGCTAGCCTCAAGAGTTGAGGCTCTCGCCTTGAGGAAAGTTGAGGTAGCAGCTGCGAGAGCTGAGGTGGCTGCCTCAAGGATGGTAGAGGTTGTCGTACCTCAAGAGGTTGTTGCCTCGAAGATGGTCTAACTGCAAGAAAATCTTGCCTCAAGGCATAAGACTCCTGCTCCCATTGTTGAGGTTGCCTTAAGGAAGGTTGAGGTTGCTGCACAACGCTGGAAACTGGCAATTTCGAACGCGGTAAGGTAGCTTGAGGAACCTCAACTTCGTACGCCTGGCAGACTGGACTGCGGTGAGGCGGAGCGCTCGCAGGAGGAGGTGTAACCTTCTCAGCCTGAAACTCACGCATTAAGACCGCAAGCTGCGACTGCATGGACTGCAGCAAAGTCATCTTGGGATCAACAGACGATAAGGTCTGTTGAGGCAAAGCCTTAACAGAAGATGAGGTCTGTTGAGGCATCGCCTTACCTCTCTTAGGAGGTGTGCAGTCACCTGATGACTGCGGAGAGTCAGAGCTAACCCAATGACTGCATCCGGGTTGTTGAACTCTAGAGGTCTGGACTTTACGTTTAAGAGGTCTTGAGACCTGAGTCCAGCGTTTTCTCCCCGAAATTTCTTCTGCAGACGAGCAAAATAAGGGCTCAATCGTCTGCGGGTGGGAGTGACGGTCTCTGTAAGACACGCCCGCAACCACCGAGGATACTTCTGTGCGCCGATCAAGGCCTGCCGAACCCTTTTGCCCTTCGACATTGCTTCTCCCCTGGGCTTGGGAGCTTGCAAGAGGTCCTGGACTGGGAGGACGACTGGCACGCACAGAAGTACCCTCACGCACAACACTGACACACTTTGCGCTAATCACTTATCACTTTAGATTTTCTGTTTGCACTTATTTCACTGAACTCGAAACTTTAAGTGGTAAGTACCTGAAACACGCAATTCTATCCTTCCTTAAAAGTTAGTAATTGCGAAAACAGAATTACAATGTAACAGAAAAATCTAATGAAAGATAAATAATTCAGTGGCTGGAAAGAGACTAAACACTAGATCAAATAAACTACGTTTAAAATCTCTCACCGCATAAAGCTTGAGAACAAGAATAAAACTTTAGAAACGTTTACCTTCTTCCCCTAAAGAGACTAGGGAGAAGAGCAAAAACGATAACAACGTTACTCGCTTGAACGAAACGTTTATCCAGCTCTCTCTCCCTCCGTCTCTATCTCTCTCTCTCTCTCTCTCTTGACTTAGAACCTGAGAGAAGAGCCCAATCATATATATCGGTAAAACATATTATTGTTAAGGGAAAAAAACTGAAATATTTCCCAAATAAAAAGTTCCTTTATTAGAATTAAAACCATTAAGCTAAGAAAGAAAGAACAAAACGCTAGATAACGGTTACTCTTACTGCAACGTGACACCGTGAAAATTCTCTCTCTATCGTAACGATAGAGCGCAAGTTGAACGTTCTGAACGTCAACAACTGCAGAGACAAAACAAAACGTTAGTTCAACTTTGAAAACAGTACGAGACTATCAAAGAAATTCTTTCAAAAACATTAAAATAGCAAAATATGTTAACAGGTAAAACCGAAATGACGGGCTCAATGTTAATTAACTTCGGTACCAAGAAAAGACCGCCTACTATTAGGAAAGGTCGAATATAAACAAAAATAAAAATTGATTTTAATAAGTTTATAATAAAAGGAAGTTAATCGAAGAGGCCTATAAAAGGCGGAGAGATATAAAATAAATCTATAACTTTTGTTAAGCAAAATTAAGAAAGAGAGTCTATACTCTCTTAGACACCAACACTTCCGTCTAAGGGAAGGGTCGGCCATTTAAAAGTGAAAGAGAGTTCATACTCTCTTCGTCACCATAATTAATCAAATTAATTCCAAAAGCTAGCTAAGCTAATGATAAAACTTCCTGAATAGCGAAAGCTAAACTCTAGAGCAAATACATCACCAAATCGTGAGCAAAAAACTCCAGAATCAACAGCGTATCCATGTAGGTCTAGCCGGAGGCACGACAGAGGAAAAATTGAAGTGGTGTCAACAAGAAGTACTGCAGTACCTGGCCACAGGTGGCGCTTGTGAGTACACCCCCCTCTTGTATAGCGATCGCTGGCGTATCCCTTCCGTAGAATTCTGTCGGGCAACGGAGTTGACAGCTACATGATTATCGGGTAAGTTTAATATTGAAAAAAGCACTGTTAATAACAGACCAAACAGAGGACAACCACACGATACACACAAGAATAGAGAACTGAGCACTCGACGCTTAATGGCGTAATGTTTACTTCGTGTGTCGAAATAAAATTCGGGTGTAGAGTCAAAAATTTGCTCGAATATTACTTCGGATGTTGGAAAATTCGGATGTAGATACGTTCGTGTGTAGAGGTTCCACTGTAATTGAATATTAAGATGTTATATGAAGTTCTAATATACTTGATCACTGTGTACATTATCTTTGAAAAAATATAAGGTGCTGTCTTTAGTCCAAAGGGTATCACAGTCCATTTGAACTTCCTTTTACCTAGTTTGAAGGTTAGAAATTTATGGCTACTTGCATGTAATGGAATGTGCCAATAAGAATCTTTTAAATCTAGTTTGCAGGCCCAAGAGTTTAGATGTAGATAGGGAAATATAGTATTAGCCTTGAGCATGGTAAAAGAAGGTTTTTTAATCATGGTGTTGAGCACCTTCATGTCAAAGATTAGTCGTACTGTTCCATCTGGTTTGAATTTATAAAATATGTGGTTGGAGTAGTAAAAGGAAGTTCTGGGGATCTGCTCTATGACACCTAGTTTTAGCAGTCTGTCACATTCACTTTCCAATATTTTACGCTTGTTAATTGAATAAAATCTATCTTTACCTGTTCTTTTTAATGACCTCTGGGCTTTAAGTTTATTATTAAACTGAATTCTCACCCCTTCATTGATAATTTTACAAGCAAAAGAGGCATTAGGAAGCTTTCTCCAACTATCAATATTCATCAATAATGACTTAACTATCCTATTCTCTGGGGGGCTCTGGGAGGAGTTATTCATTGGTTTTGAGGCCAAAGGCAAGGTCTCTTTACTTCTATCTTGATTTATAGCATTTGGCCCAATGTCATGATGGTCTGGTGCGGAGCAAAGCTCGTTATTATCTGGTGCTGAGCAAAGCTCATTAACCACTGGTGCTGAGCAAAGCTCGTTATTAACTGGTGCTGAGCAAAGCTCATTAACTGGTGCTGAGCAAAGCTCATTATTAACTGGTGCAGAGTAAACATCGTTATCAACTGGTGCATAGAATACTGGTGCTGAAAAAATCTCTCTTTGAACTGGTGCGGGGCATGGCTCAATTTCTAGGGTCTTTCTTTTCTCTGGCTCCTGAACTATTAGCTTGTCCATTTTGTGACCTCCCCCCCCCTGTACCCACCTCGCCTATTACCTCTTCTAAGCGGCTGAGACTTGAATCTAAAGTTAGGGTTACCTTTGAGGAAACTGAACCTTCTTCCCTGAAATCTGCCCCCGAAGTTGAATTTCCTACCCCTGAAGTTTGCTGCCCCTCCTCTGAGGAGGGGACCCTTGTGAAAGCAGGCAGCAATGGCTGATTTTTGGTCTTCAGTTAAATTCCAAACTTCTTTAATGTCTGCTTTGATTATAAGATCTCTTATCTCTTCCTTGAGGTATCTAGGAAGTGCTCTGCTTCTGAAATTTCTTATCAAATTTTGTATGAGGTCTATGCTCCTCCTTAGGGGACCAATAATAATTTTGGACAAAAAATCAATGTCATTTACTTTGGAGGGGTATACAATGTGTGCCAGTGCTGCATGCCCTTGAAAGGCAGAAATACTCATTTTAATATTTTCAATGTCATAAAAAAAAATTTTCTCTTATAACTGTCATCAAATACCTTACCTTCAGGCCAGAAATTCAACTTTGGAGTATTAATTAATTTAAAAAAGTCTGAGAACTCCTTATTTTGACTACTAACAAAGAATTTATCCCGGTTATCACTATGGCCTTCACTGAAAGTTAATGCTACTAGTGAATTATTCAATTGAATTTTCCCTTCTCTATGAAAAGATGGTTCAGCTTTGAAATTGGTGGAAATATATGAAGGAATGGGTTTATTGAAGGTAAGAAGGTTGAAATCTTCGTAATCCCTTTCCTCTCCATTATTATAAAAGGAAAAGAGGTCTAAATTTGCACTTTCAGGTAATTCAGGTGATCGTCTTGAGCGCTTAGTAGGAGGGGGAGCCTCATTCTTCTTAGCAGGTGAACCACTTCTGCCGAGATGAATGTTTAATATCAGTGATTTATTTACCATAGATTAATTGAAATTTTGTTCAACAGGTATAGTAAATATGGACAGCAGCGGACCTAGAAGGCTGAAGTCAGGCAATGGGGTTCACGACTCAAATAGCCCTCTTAGGTTAATTCAGTGCCATATTTAAGTGAATGATAAGTTTAAATCTGTTATTATTAATAAACTAGACCTGCCTCGTATGTAACCCTTATCAGATAGCCCCCAGGGCCTAGGCTAGTGTCGATAGGTTTAAAGCGAGAAATGTAAGCTCGAACTTACCTGTGGTCTAGCCTACTGCCTATTAAGCTGCGTGCTTTTGATGTGTCAGGCAAGCAATTTGTTTTGTGTGCTTAATTATAATTTTGTAATATATAAAAATTGGAGTATTTGGTTTGTTTATACCAATTAATCGTGTAGTAATCATGCACATGCTTTGCTTAAGCTACTTACGCTATGTTCGGAAGTGCCTGCTCTAAGCATTCAAATCATAACAACCTTACGTATGGGGGCCGCCATTTGCATTTGTGACGTCATTAGTCTAAATCAGCTGCTTTCCATATGACGTTTTCGTTGTAAAAAGAATTTAAAACCTTACCTTTTCTGGATAATTTTCATGAGAGTTTGATTCTGTTGTAGTAACATATTTACGATATCAGAATTAGAAGGCATATCACTATCTGCAGTCAATTGTGTTCGTTTTTCGTTACTGATTACGTTCTCCTCTCCGCTGGAGTCTTCGCTAAGCCGATGCACCTCCGCGGAGGTAAGAATTTGCCTAGACATAATTAAGCCGTGGGCTGAGATATTACTCTGGTTGCTGAGTGCAGAATAATGAAAATCAGCAAATAATATTGGGAGCAGCGGGAGGGAAAAAGAAGAGAACGTTCTGTGCCGAAGTCAACTTCAGAAATGTGACTTCCATTGCCGAGTCAACCCTCTCGTCCCTGGTAACTCCGCCCAAGGGGGCGTGGTTTGGGGCTCGCGCCGCCTCTTGGGGGGGTTCCAGGGGGGGGGGGGTGTATAAGCTACCACTGGTGAGTCCGGAAGGTTGAGACCTTCCTCTCCAGAAGTGGGGTTTTTCCTCTAAACAAAAATTTACCCCCAATGAAGGACCTCAACCCAAGGGCAAGAAGCTCAGAAGTCACTTCAAAGGAAGGAAATCCTTTCCTGTCGCGACAACCTTAGTGGCCACCATTCCTCAGACTGCGTACACGGTCCCCCAGGAGTACGTTTCACAGTCTCCAGCCTTCAACCCGGTGTATGAGAGAGCTACCACCACATTTCACCCTGCCAGCGCTCAAAAGAATGGTTCCAGTAACAGGGGAAGGTCTGGAAGAGGCGGTCAATCTAGAAGCCGAGGAAGTAGAAGAAAGGCGACTAAAGATACAGGTCCTTCGCAACAACGAGGAACTCCCGGTAGGGGGACGACTTCGCCTGTTCAGGGATCAATGGGAGTTCGATCCCTGGGCTCACAGCATAGTCTCAAAAGGGCTAGGCTGGAAATTGAGACAGAAACAACCCCAGTTCAAGAGGTTCTTTCACCCACAACCCCCTTTTTGGAGGATTACATTCAGGACCTTCTCTGGAAGGGAGTCATCCGTTGCACAAAATCCATGAACTTTCAAGGGCGGATATTCCGCGTGCCCAAGAAAGATTTGAACACTTTTTGAACTATTCTGAACTTGTCCCCACTAAACAAATTCATTCTGAACAAGTTCCAGATGCTGACTATCTCACAAATACGGACCCTACTACCCCAGAGGGCCTACACCCTCTCCATAGATCTTACAGACGCCTATTGGAATCTTCCGATAGGTCAGCGCTTCTCCCCCTACTTTGGTTTCAGACTGTCAAGAAACACCTACGTATTCAAAGCTATGCCCTTCGGGCTCAGTATAGCTCCTAGGATTTTCACGAAACTAGTCGAAGCCATTGTCCAACAACTTCAGAACAGAGACCTTCAGGTGATGGTGTACCTGGACGATTGGTTAGTCAGGGCTGCAACGAAGTCGGAATGTCTTCAAACAGCCCAAGAGGTTATGAACTTACTACAATCTCTGGGCTTTCAAATCAACCTCAAGAGGTTCAGGCTATCTCCAGCTCGGATATACCAGTGGCTAGGACTTCACTGGAACCTACAGCTACACACTCTCTCTCTCTACCACAAGGCAAGAGAAAGGAAATCGCAAACTCGGTCAGGTGCCTACTTCATTCAAAAGTACTTACCAGACAACAACAAGAAAGGGTCTTGGGGTCATTAAAGTTTGCTGCCGTGACGGACTCAATACTGAAAGCAAGGCTCAAAGATGCCAACAGAGTCTGGAGAAGAAAGGCATCCAATGCTCGGAGAGATCTTCGCCACAAAATCCTGGCCTCTACCACAAGGCAAGAGAAAGGAAATCGCAAACTCGGTCAGGTGTCTACTTCGTTCAAAAGTACTCACCAGACGACAACAAGAAAGGGTCTTGGGGTCATTACAGTTTGCTGCCGTGACGAACTCAATACTGAAAGAGAGGCTCAAAGTTGCCAACAGAGTCTGGAGAAGAAAGGCATCCAATGCTCGGAGAGATCTTCGCCACAAAAACCTGGCCTCTGCCACAAGGCAAGAGAAAGGAAATCGCAAACTTGGTCAGGTGCCTACTTCGTTCAAAAGTACTCACCAGACGACAACAAGAAAGGGTCTTGGGGTCATTACAGTTTGCTGCCGTGACGGACCCAATACTGAAAGCGAGGCTCAAAGTTGCCAACAGAGTCTGGAGAAGAAAGGCATCCAATGCTCGGAGAGATCTTCGCCACAAAACCCCGGCCTCTACCACAAGGTAAGAGAAAGGAAATCGCAAACTTGGTCAGGTGCCTACTTCGTTCAAAAGTACTCACCAGACGACAACAAGAAAGGGTCTTGGGGTCATTACAGTTTGCTGCCGTGATGGACCCAATACTGAAAGCAAGGCTCAAAGTTGCCAACAGAGTCTGGAGAAGAAAGGCATCCAATGCTCGGAGAGATCTTTGCCACAAAACCCGGGCCTTACTGCGGAAGCAACTCAGGCCATAGTCCACTGCCAAGAGTCTATCGAACGACATCCCTCTTCAGTACCCTCCTCTTTCCATGGCTATTCACACGGACACCTTGGGGCAAGGTTGGGGACGACACTCCTCTTCCAAGAAAGTGCTGGGTCAGTGGTCGATCGCATTTCATAAGTTTCACATCAATGTTCTGGAGGCTATGGCAGTGTTTCTGATTCTGAAGAGACTATGCCCAAAGACGAAATCACACATCAAATTGGTCATTGACATCACAATAGTGCACTGTGTCAACAGACAGGGCTCCAAGATCTCAGATCAACCATGTAATCCTAGCCATTCTCTCTTTAGAAAAAAGGAGTAAATGGCATCTTTCAGATGTTCACCTAGAATGGGTTCGCAATGTGACGGCGGACGCTCTGTCGAGATCCAAGCCTCAAGAAACAGAACGGTCTCTGGACATAAAATCATTGTTTCATTTTGGAGCAAGTCCCAGGACTGCAAATCAATTTCTTTGCGACGAGCTTCAACAAAAAAATTCCCCGATATGTAGCACCAAACTTGGACCCGGAAGCGACAGGAATTGATGCGATGTCTCTGGGTTGGAACCAGTGGTCTCATCTACCTTTTTCCTCCATTCAACCTCCTACTGAAACTACTGAACAAACTGTAGACTTTCAAGGGAACCGAAACTCTGATGGCTCCCAAGTGGTCCAAGAGCAATTGGTACCCTCTTGTTTTGGAACTCAAACCCCTCCAGATCCCACAACCATCTCCAGTGCTGTCCCAGGTTGTTCAACAGACAACTGTCTTCTCTTCCTCTTGGATAACGAAAACCTTTCAGCTAAGGATTTTCTCGCCCTCGAGGCTCAAAGAAAATTCGGAGTTGCAAGGGAAAGAATTGACTTCATAGAAGAGTACAAGTCCAACACCACAAAATGACATTTGTCTTCCTGGAATAAAATGGGTTGCATTTGTGAAAAGTCATCAGCCCTCTTCTATATCTATGGACTTCTGTATTTTTTTCTTCATTTCACTACACGATCAAGGTCTAGCCTCTACAACTATTGCCTCATGTAAGTCGGCACTAACTAGACCAATCGCGTATGCCTTTCATATTGAACTTAATAGCGAGCTATTCAATAAGATCCTAAAGGCTTGTGCTAAACTGAAACCTAATGCTCCTCCCAAGGCTATTTCTTGGTCCTTGAATAGTCTTGCACTTTGCCTCTTTGACAGATAGCTCCTCTGCCTCTCTGAGGGATCTTACTCAAAAAATCTATCTTTTTGCTTGCTATGGCTTCTGGTGCTAGAGTCGGTGAGATTGTGGCCCTTTCAAGGGATGATGGCCACATTGAATTCTCGGATTCGGGAGAGGTAAACCTTTATCCAGATCCTGCATTCCTGGCAAAAAACAAACTTCCCACGAAATGCTGGGGGCCCTGGAAAATTGTTCCACTATAGGAGGAACCTCCTCTGTGCCCCATGGAGAGCCTTAAAGCCTACCTATCCAAGACCCGGGCCTTCAAAGGCAGTCAACTTTTTAAAGGGGAATTGACAGGATCTAACCTTTCTCTGAAACAGCTAAGGTTTAAACTCACCTACTTCATCAGAAGGGTTGACCCGGAAAGTATTCCAGCGGGTCATGACCCTAGAAAAGTTGTTTCTTCCTTAAATTTTTTCCCATCTATGTCCTTAACAGGCTTACAAGCTTACACAGAATGAAATCTTCAAGAGTGTTTTTCAAACATGACCTACATCAGTTGGAAGAGATTAAACACTTTGTGGTGGCTGCTGGTAGTGGGATTAAACCAGCTTCTTAATTGTTGTATATGGACTCTTATAGACTGTGTGGTTGGGACTTCTCAGTCTACATTGTGCAAGGGGACTCATGTTCCTCTTTTCAAGGTACTATTTAATATTATAAAGAGTCAAGTTGATATTTTTTTATATATGTCATGAGTGTTACTATTTTATCACTCTGTTACATAATTTTGGGGTAGGAAAACTCTGATTTTCTGTATATATCTACTGCACATAATGTTACAATTGATTACTGTTACATTTATGCGTCGTTTGGAAACAATAAAAGACTGCTGTTCCTTTTTGCATTTCCTTTCATTGGACCTACTATACAAAATAAAATTAGTGTACATGACAAATTCGAAGATAATTTTTATTTTTCCTAACCATACAAACCTTAGCTATTTACATTGGGTTTACCTTTTAGCGCAGCTGAAATGGCGAGCCATTAGAATTTAACAAGGGTGTATTACCCCCGCGCTAGTTAGCGGGGGGTAGGGGAGTGGTAGCTAGCTACCCCTCCCCCCCTCACACACAGGTGAATGCTTCACTTTCACTTAGAGGTAGGACTTGTCTTGGGGGACAGGGCTGGCAGGCAAATATGTGTAAATAGCTAAGATTTGTATGGTTAGGAAAAATACAAATTATCTTCGAATTTGTCATTTGTTCCGTAACCGAAATACAAACCACGCTATTTACATTGGGTGACTTACCCCTTAGGTAGGGTGGAAAGTCCCCAGCCATACTGGCTTTGGCTTTACCCGGGGACTCAGAATCCGAGTGAGTCACACTCGAGAAAAGGAGTCCCTGCACCTCACAAGTTCCTTGCTCCGCAAGGAACCGTGTGGCCTACATAAGCTTGTGTGTGAAGGAAGAAGTGTGACCCGTCCTAGGCAGTTGACCTGGAGTTCCAGAAGGAACTCTGGGTTAGGACGTTCCCAATACCACCTCGTCAGGGTATGGGGGACGCGACAGTATTGACTCAATACTCGGAACACAAGGAAGCATGGTTTACCTGCAGAGGTTCGAAGTCAGCTATGCAGAGACCAGGATGCTGCTTCCCAGTAGAGGGGATGATGAAGAAAGAAGTAAGGGCCAGACATACTTCTTTCGTTCATGCAGACTAAAACCTGATAACAATGCCCTCAACCTTCTGCTACCTGTCCAAAAAGGAGCCTGAGGTTAGACCAGCTGTTGTGTAGCCACCACAGAGCGATAGAAAACATATCGAAACTCCTGTGGGTCACGCCCTGCAGGAAGCGGGCTGCGAAGGTCATTAGACGCTTCCAGACTCCAGCTTGTAGCACCTGCGTCACAGAGTAGTATTACTCGAAGGCGAGGGACGTTGCGATGTATCCGACATCATGCTGTAGGGCGACGCGACGGGGGAGGGTCTGGAGACAGGTCGAGATGAATGTCCTTGAGTCCGAGCTGAAGAGGTATACTGGTGACTCTCCCCCGTGTCCTTCTTGTGCTCCCAAACCGGCTGCAACTGAGGACAAACTGCAGCTGTTCCCAAAGCTAACCTCTCGATTCCTTTACTGGCAGGAAGGAGAAGGTTTTGGGACATCAGATACATAATGGAGACTCGAAATCTTGAAGGAATTGGACCGAAGGGCCGGGACCCCAAGATTCTGAGTCTAGCAAACAACTCAGGAGCGAACCTGAATGTTGCCTTCCCCCATTCCTTAGAAAGGGCGGAGTCGTACGAGACCAAGAAAATTGCTTACACACTGGCCGCGGCCAGAGTGAGCAGGAGACCCAAGAAAGAATACAATCAGAGGCCTGACGTAAAGGGTCTTGAGAAGATCTCTTAAGGGACTAAAAATCCGAGCCATACTCCAAGTTGGAGGTCTCACTCCGACTAGGGCAGGGACGATCGCAGCTTCGCATGAGCGAGGAAAGGTCCAGCGGGAAGGAAAAAGTTATTCCTTTAAGCCTGAAGGTCAGGGAAAGGCTGAGCAACAGGCTTCATTGCCGAGAGCGGAAAGGAGTTTCCTCCCGCCGAAAGGCAATAAGATCGTTATTGCTGGAGAAGAGGCCTCAAGGGAAGAGGTATATCTCCCACGTCACCAACCACCGAAGACTCTTCACTTCGCCTGGAAGACTCCTGCGGATGACTATCGCAGATGACGCGACCTCCGTCCCGCGACTGTAGCGGGTTGTCTCTTCTTGAGGAGGCGGCGTAGTGTCTCCAGGCATGAAGCCGAAGCGACGGCCCGGCTCGTGAAAGATGTAGCAGTGTGGTTGTTTGAGTAGCCTGTGCCGTGGGAGAAGCCCTCCCAGGAGTTCCGTCAGGGGAAGCAGAGGGTCCGGAAACCGTTCTGCGCATAGTCCCAGTGGAGCTCTCCGGGCCATTGAAAGGTTGGCAGACAACCTGGTCTTGTTGAGACCCATTCTCAACAGACAACAAAGGAGGGAAGACGCAGGCGTCGATGTTGTCCCACCATCACCGGAACGCATCTTGCCAGAGTCTCGGGGTCTGAGACTGGGGGGGAAGAACAGTAGAAGCTTGAGGTTCCAAGCTGTCGCGATCAGGTCCCCCAGACCAGGACTTGCTGGTTACTCAAGGCCAAAGACCCCCAGGTACACTCTCTCTACAAGGCTCTGCTCGGATAGTCGGAGAGAACATTCCTCTGCCCGGAATGAGAGAGCCGATGGTGGTATTGAGAGTATCTCAATCATCTCGGTATCTCTATTGCAAGATGCGAAGGTGTGAAAATGCGTCCCCTGCTGGTTAGAACACGCCAGAATCATGAAGTCGACGCGCACGGAGCGACTAGGCAGGAGCTGTAGGATCTGTAGAGGGGCCAGACTACGGCCCCTAAGCCTGCCTGAATGATGGAGAGGTATCCTTCAGGTCCTGACCATAGGCCTGGACCGGAACATGCCCCCCCCCCCCCCCCCTTTTCTTTGATGAGTCCGAGAACAGCATAAAAAATGTGGGAATAGGACGAGAATATCCACTCCCATCAAGAGGTTCCATAGGTCAACACCCATTGCAGGTCTAATCATTCCGCTGGTCCCATAGGGGCCAAAAAGTCCGGTTAATCGTTGCTTGAAACCACCGGAACTTGGACCGCCCCACATGGAACTTATCCTGAGGCGACCGTTCGGAACTATCGACGGGTCAATGAGGAAAAGACAACTAGGAAACGTTCCAAGGTAGGGCTGAAAGCTCTACTTGACAGAGAACGGGTACTGCGACTCTCCTCAGCCTTGCCACAGTCAACTGAAGGGAAGGCTCGGAGGAGGTGGCAAGAGAATCTGGCGTCCCCAGGTGGTCACCCATCCAAGTACCGACCAGAACCGACATTGCTTAGCCTCGCTGGACGGACGAGAAGCGGGGTTTCCAACGTGGTAAGGCCGTTGACTCAATATCATGGCTAGATACTCCAGATGTTGAGGCAGAAGAAGAGAAGGCTCCTAGCAAAATACCATGAACCCCCACTCATGGTAAGCATCCGGAAGCTTGTTCCGGCGCTGAAGAAGGTCGAACCCGAGCCTACCGGAGTTGACCAGACCTCCAAAAAGCGAAGGAGGCGGAAGCCTGCACCTGAGCGGCCATGAGGAAAGCAGGGAGAGTTCTCTGGTGAAAAAAACCTGCGATGCCACGGCGGGATCGCCACACTGTATCTTAAGCAGGAATACCTGCAGTCTAGGCTGAATTCCACGAGCTTCCTGGAAGATGGATGGAATGGAAACTGAAAGTACCCGTCCTTCCGATCCAGGGTCTAAGGAGTCCTGTCGCCTCGTTACCAGTCTGATCGATTCTGCTGCTCCACGCTGGAGAAAGTTTGTTCGACAAACTTGATCAGGGCTGAGAGATCGACCACGGAACTCCCGTCTCAGATACTTCCTTACAAGAAAGGATCGACTGAAGAAGCCGGGGGTGAAGCCGTCGATGATCCTATGGAGGACCTTCTCCTAAGGCGTGGATCATTCTGCCCAAACAGGCAAACTCTTGCCGACCCTATGGCGTAGAGGTTCAGAGACACAATTCGCTGACAGACACGGCAGGCGCAATATCCTTGGCTGATCACAGAGATCATGCAGGAATGGGCATCGGGAAGCTGTTATCCGGATGAGTAACCTTAGGCATCCCCCCAGCGTGAAACCTGCAAGGGGGGGGTGCCAATCCTAGAGTTTGTGAACTCTGCCGCTCCCTCTAGGACTATGCCCCCCCCCCGGGAGAGCCTACCATGCCATCTGTTCCTGACAGGAGGGAACTGCAATTGGACACCTTGTCTCAGTTGTCGTAGCCGGTCCGTAAACTTAGGCCGACGTGGCTGAAAGAAAGAGGCGCTGGGGCCCTGCAGGGTCTGGAAGAAAGAGCCTTGGAGGAGTGAAAACGGAAGTCGACTTCCTCCGCACAGCCGCTGTCTATGTCTCTGTCCTTGGCCACAAACAAACTCTTCTCAAGGATGGAAGGGTGTCTGAGGTTGTCGACATCCACGGATGAGACACCCGAAAGGAAGCCCTCGGTCATTGCGTTCAGATGGTCCAACATCGAGGTTGCCCGCAAGTTCGATACTTGACGACGAAACGCCAAGGTGCTTGAGCCCGAGAGGCGGAAAGTACCCATGACCTTCCTGTAGCTTCCTTGAACCAAACCTCGGGTCGTAACCGAGGAGGGAAAGGACCTGGTAAGCCCCTTCACGAGATGGAGCAGAGGAAGGGGTAAACAGTCACCCCTTGGCCGATGGAGAAATCTCGAACGGAAAGCCCCCCGCCAAAAATCCTTCCAGGGAATGACGGGGAAGGGCTAACCCATGTTCTGGAAAGAAGAATGTAGCTCAGACCTCCCTGAAGATTCTTCTTATACTTGCATGTGCCATGCTCTGCGTTTACGGGGTGAAGTCGTGTTCTGGAAATACGCTCCAGAAGACTCGCCGGGCTGGCCATGCTGCGAAAACCCCAATGGCAATCGCGGTCGCAATCGCCCTGGAGCTCGCGCGATGGTAAATCAATGATTTGCGCGTGGGCGAACGTGGAAGCGCCCATGCGCGGGCACGCAGGAACGCAAACGAAGGTGAGCGAAGGAGCGCAAAAGGAGGGCGAGCGTGGTAGAAAGGGCGAGAGCTGGTGGTCGGCGAGCGATAACCCATAGGCGAGCAATGGATACTGCAAGAATAAAGCCGACGTTCGAGCGATGGAACACCATTGGTTCACGCGATGGAACACCGTTGGTTCGCGCGACGGAACACCGTCGGTTCGCGAGACGGAACACCGTCGGTTCGCGCGACGGAACACCGTCGGTTCGCGCGACGGAACACCGTCGGTTCGCGCGACGGAACACCGTCGGTTCGCGCGACGGAACACCGTCGGTTCGCGCGACGGAACACCGTCGGTTCGCGCGACGGAACACCGTCGGTTCGCGCGACGGAACACCGTCGGTTCGCGCGACGGAACACCGTCGGTTCGCGCGACGGAACACCGTCGGTTCGCGCGACGGAACACCGTCGGTTCGCGCGACGGAACACCGTCGGTTCGCGCGACGGAACACCGTCGGTTCGCGCGACGGAACACCGTCGGTTCGCGCGACGGAACACCGTCGGTTCGCGCGACGGAACACCGTCGGTTCGCGCGACGGAACACCGTCGGTTCGCGCGACGGAACACCGTCGGTTCGCGCGACGGAACACTGTAGGTTCGCGCGACGGAACCCCGTCCGTCCGCGCAATGGAATACCGTTGGTTCGCGCGCGGGCGAACATTGGAGAGCATGTGCGCGGTCTTGCATGAGCGTAGGCGTGCAGGCACATGGGCGTGCGGGTGAGCACAGACGGTCGGGAGACCGATGACGCGTAGGCGGGCGATGGCACGTTGACGAGCGATGGCGCGTTCTGGCGAGCGATAGCCCGTAGGAGAGTGAAGGCGCGTTGGCAAGCGATGGCGCGTTCTGGCGAGCGATAGCCCGTAGGAGAGTGAAGGCGCGTTGGCAAGCGATGGCGCGTCGGCAAGCGACGGCGCGTTGGCGAGCGGTGGTACGTTAACAAAACGCTAGCACGCAGGTGAAGAATCACGTGGGCGCGTAGGCGATTGCCAACGCGAGAGAGACTACTGATGGTTAGCGCGCATCACGCTAACAGAAGGCGCGCAGGTGCATCAGGAAGGTGAGCGCTGAAGCAAGCTGTTAATCAGGCGATCCTAGACGGTCAGAAAACCGTTGGCGCCCATTGGTGCGTGGCAAAGAAGGGCACGCAGATGTGCGCTGGCAATTGAAGAAAGCTGTCGCACAGAAGGACAGAAGTAAAGGTGAGCGCTGGCGAACAGGAGGAAGATCTACGGCATGACTCAGCTACCGGAGATCGTGGTCCACAGCAGGCGAGCGCTAGATCGCTACTGATGGTGGTCAGGGGAACTGACACGCGTGGCAGATCGATGGCGATTGTTGACGCGTAGGAGATCGCTGACAAGCAGGTGAACGTTGACGCGTCTAAGGTTGCTGGCGAGCTGGTGATCGCTGACGAGCAGAAGGCAACGCGTGGAAGCCTGCGTGTAGAAGAAGAGTCCTTGACCCAGACCTGAACCGAAGTTCTAGATCGCGAGGGCGAACGTGGGCGCGTAACAGGAACCAACAGGAACAGCAGAGATGATCATCATGAGAGCGCTGACGACAGGAGAGCGCTGACGAACAGGAGAGCGCTGACGAACAGGAGAGCGCTGGCGAACATGAGAGCGCTAGCGATCAGGTAAGCGCTGATGAGCAGGAGAGCGCCTGTGCGCTAACACTGAGCAGAAGAGAACATAGCAGAAGGGCGCGCAGGGGAACCCTGACACGCAAGGGAAGAACCCCCGTGGGAGGCAACCCTTTGCCCCGAAGGGATCGTTGTCCGTCGGGAGACTGATGTCCGTCTGAAGACCGTTGTCTGTCCGCTGGGAGACTGATGTCCGTCGGAATACCGTTGTCCGTCGGGAAGACCGTTGTACGTCGGGAAGACCGTTGCCCGTCGGAAGACGAGGTCAGACTGCTGTCCATCTGCACCAGGGGCGGAAGATCAAGAAGGAGGAGTTGTAGGCTGCATACGGAGATTCAAAAAGGCGCCTCTTAGCACCCTTATAGGGAGATGAGAGGCCCTTACGACGAGGCGGACGGTGAGCCTTATGGCGAAGGAGGCCAACAGCAACAGCAGCAGAAGAATCCTCCGAAGAGGAGTCTCTATGAGTGTACTCTCTCGCGAACGAAAGAGAAACACTTCATAGAAAAGACTGGTCAGCTAGTGACCTAAGGAGCAATCCTCCGAAGAGGGGCTCCTGCAGTTGCCCAGCCCCTTGAGCGAAACTGCCAGTGCGACCGCTCAGCACCAAGAGCATAGTCGCACGAAAAAAAGGCAAGAGAAGAACCCCCCAAAAGGGGAAAAACTCAAGCCTGGACAGGAAAAACTTCCCTCGGAAGGAAAGTTACCCACCCAAGGAGGCAAGCCTCCTGAGTGTTCTAAAATGAACTGGAGAGCTGTCAATCGTAACGGGAGTACTTCCAGTAGAAGAAGACACGCCTCTGACGAAAAACCAAAGGGGAGGCAGCAACAGCCGAATCCCCAGGCCTCAACAAGACAGCTCACACCGTTGCCATATTACAGAAACGAACTAGATCGGTAACTGTAAAAAAATAAAACAAAAATCATTAGTACACATTCATTCCCCCGGGAAGGCTCCGAAGAGGAATCCCGAGGGAAAGGAAACAAGAATTACACAACAGGCACGTGCCCTCACAACCACTTACACTCACGGAAGGAGAGCTGTAACCAAAACAGAATTATAACAATTATAATTATGAAACTATGTAATTATGTAATTTAAAAATGAATGAACACTAAAGAAAGAACGAAAACCCCGAAAGGAATCGTTCTACAAGCTGAAAAATTAACAAATACAATTAGATTCATCAACTAATTGAGACAAAACCTACGGCGTAGCAACCCCCCCACACGAGAAGGAAGCTACAAGGGGTGTAGTAAACGTAGTAAAAGGGTGAACGACCTCAAGAGAGAGAGAGAGACAGACCGAAGTCAAACTCGACCGCAACCCATAAAATTACACCGTGGTGGCCTAACTGCCGAGGGCTCCACGGAGATATCGTACACTACACACACAACTCTGAAAAGGAAACATGATATTTTCAATTTAAAACAAATTTTTGAATATACTTACCCGGTGAATATATACAGTATACAGTATAGCTTACGTCTCCGACGGTCGACAGATTCCAAAAACTCGCGAACGATCGCCATGAAGGCTGCCGGGTGTGCTCACCAGCGCCGACTATCGGCCAGATACCGCATATACTTCTCCAAAAGTTCAGTTCTTCTCAGTCCGTAGGGTCTCTATCGGGGAGGAAGGGAGGGCCTTTAATTATATATATTCACCGGGTAAGTATATTCAAAAATTTATTTTAAATTGAAAATATCATTTTTAAATATTAAACTTAGCCGGTGAATATATATATAGCTGATTCACACCCATGGTGGTGGGTAGAGACCAGTATCAAATAATAAAGGCGTATATGCTCCAGAGTTTTTGACAAATATTCAAAAAACAAACTTAAGTATAGGTACCTGATAAGGAAGCTGACTCTGATGAATACTCTGACTCATTAGTCCGCTATCCTTATGAAGCCCAGCGATCCTCTCAGGATGCTGAAAGACTTCTAGGAGCTGTTATAATCAGGGTGAACACCCCTACAACAGGACCTCATCAATACCCTTAATCTGGGCGCTCTCAAGAAACAATATTTTGACCACCCGCCAAAACAACATTAAAAATTTCAAGAGAAGATTAAAAGGATATTGGGATTAAGGGAATGTAGTGGTAGAACCTTCACCCACTAGTGCACTCGCTGCTACGAATGGTCCCAACGTGTAGCAGTCCTCATAAAGAGTCTGGACATCTTTCAAGTAATATGAAGCGAACACCGACTTGCTTCTCCAAAAGGTCGCGCCCATAATACTTCTAAGGGATCTATTTTGTTTAAATGCTATTGAAGTTGCTACCGCTCTAACTTCATGAGCCTTAACTTTAAGCAAATTACGATCCTTCTCACTTAAATGAGAGTGTGCCTCTCTAATCAATAGTCTAAGAAAATAAGACAACGCATTCTTTGACATAGGCAAAGAGGGCTTTTTAACGGAGTACCATAAGGCCTCTGAAAAAACCTCACAGCAGTTTAATTCTAGATAAATAAAACTAAGAGCTCTAACTGGGCACAGCACTCTTTCAATTTCATTCCCAACAATCTCAGATAGACTGGGAAGTTCAAACAATTTAGGCCATGGACGAGACGGAAGTTCATTTTTGGCCAAAAAAACCAAGCTGAAGAGAGCATACTGCTTTATTAGCGGAGAAGCCGATATTCTTGCTAAAAGCATGTATCTCACTAACCCTTTTCGCAGAAGCCAAGCTCACCAAGAAAAGTGTCTTGAGGGTAAGATCCTTCAGGGAGGCCGAACTTAACGGTTCAAACCTGTCTGACATAAGGAACTGCAGGACCACGTCCAAGTTCCAAGCAGGAGTAGAAATATGACGCTCCTTGGAAGTCTCGAAAGACTTAAGAAGGTCTTGAAGATCTTTGTTATTAGACAGATCCAAACTTCTATGCCTGAAAACAGAAGCTAACATGCTTCTGTAGCCTTTAATGGTAGATGCAGAAAGGGAGCGACCATTTCTCAGATAAAGCAGAAAATCTGCAATCTGTGCTACAGAGGTACTGGAAGAGGAAATAGAGGAGGACTTGCACCAGTCTCTAAATACCTCCCATTTAGATTGATAAATCCTGATGGTAGAGGATCTTCTAGCCCTCGCGATCACTCTAGCTGCCTCCTTCGAAAACCCTCGAGCTCTAGAGAGTCTTTCAATAATCTGAAGGCAGTTAGACGAAGCGCGGGGAGGCTTTGATGAAATCTCTTTACGTGAGGCTGACGCAGGAGATCCATCCGCAACGGTAGACTTCTTGGAATGTCTACTAGCCATAGAAGCACCTCTGTGAACCACTCACTCGCGGGCCAGAGGGGAGCAACCAACGTTAACCTGGTCCCTTCGTGAGAGGCGAACTTCTGAAGAACCTTGTCTAGGATCTTGAATGGTGGGAAGGCATAGATGTCTAGGTGAGACCAGTCCAGCAGGAAAGCGTCTATGTGGGCTGCCTCTGGATCTGGAACTGGAGAGCAGTATGTCGAGAGCCTCTTTGTCAGTGAAGTCGCAAAAAGATCTATGGTGAGTTGACCCCATGTCATCCATAGCTTCTCGCACACAGTCTTGTGCAACATCCACTCCATGGAGATGACTTGTCCTCTTCTGCTGAGGCAGTCCGCTAAGACATTCATTTCTCCTTGCACAAATCTCGTCAAAAGAGAGATGTTACTTGCCTTAAATGGAGTTCCTTCTGATCCGTGGACCAAAGACCCGAGCATTCCAGACTGTCCAGTGGTGCTCCCCAACCCAAATCCGATGCATCTGAATACAACACATGGTTTGGGTTCTTGATCGCAAGAGAAAGACCTTCTCGAAGTCTGACGTTGCTGTCCCACCAAGTCAGACATGTCTAGACTGAGTTGGAGTTGGGAATAGAGATACTCTCTAAGCCCTTCTCCTTGTTCCAATGGTTTAGGTGAAATTGGAGAGGGCAAAGGATGAGTCTCCCCAGAGAGATAAACTGCTCCAGCGATGAAAGAGTTCCCACGAGGCTCGTTCAAACTCTTACAGAGCAACTGTTTTTCTCTTGCAAGTGACGGACTTTTAACAGAGCTTGTTCCATTCTTGTGGAAGACGAAAAGGCCCGAAAAATTCGACACTGTATCTCCATCCCCAAATAAAGAATAGTCTGGGATGGAGTACTGTAAGTTACGACTTCTCGACGTTCACTATGAGACCTAGCTCCTTGGTTAGGTCTAATGTCCATTTGAGGTTCTCCAGACAGCGATTTAATGACGACGCCCTGATTAGCCAGTCGTCAAAATAAAAGGAGGCTCTGATCCCTGAAAAATGTAGAAAGCTTGCTACGTTTTGCATGAGCCTTGTAAAAACAAGAGCAGGATGACTGAGGCCGAAGCACAGTGCTCGAAATTGGTACACTACTTTCCCGTCCACAAACCTCAGATATTGTTGAAAGTTTGGATGAATCGGGATGTGGAAGTATGCATCCTGAAGGTCGAGAGAGACCAACCAGTCGCCTTCCCTTACTGCTGCCAAGACAGATTTGGTAGTCTTCATCGTGAAATTTGTCTTGACAATGAACACATTGAGTGCACTTACATCTTAAGTACTCCTGCAGTGAATGTGGCTGCCAGTTCATTGGAGCCATCCCTTATGGCCTTGTTCATGCATGACATAATTTGTACAGCAATATATTGTCAGCTAGAGAGACCTTGTGGAGGATTTATTTTTGTTTTATTTTAATTTTTGTATTTTGCCAAATCCTGAGAGAGAGAGAGAGAGAGAGAGAGAGAGAGAGAGAGAGAGAGAGAGAGAGAGAGAGAGAGAGAGAGAGAGAGAGAGAGAGTGGTAGTTAGCGAATGATTGTTTGTAGTGGGAAAAACTGTCGGTATATTTGAGGTTGTTTGTTTACATTTTTTAGTTAGGTTACGACAGTGGTGAATGTTTCGGAGCGAATGCTTTTTTTGATTCACTGCGTCCTGAGTCAGTTGTGTGAACGCTGGATTTATTATTTTTCTTTACCAGCGAGGAAGTGATTATTGATTTTCTGAGTAAGTACAGTTTTGTTTATCTTTGCTTATCGTGATTGTGAATGATAGGAACAATTTATTATTTATCTTTGATTATAATGCGATAGTTAAGTTAGTTAGGAGTGTTCGTAAGTGTTTTTCTCTTTTATTTTTGGCAGGGCGTGATTCCTCCTTTGGAGAGACCGAATTTTGAAAGTGGATTTACTGTTGATGACCTGGCCTGGAATTGATTATATTTAGACTGCTCTTAGATTCATCGCTTGTTGATGATCTGGCCTGTACTTAATATTGATACGACTGCTCAGATTTAGATAACGTTGATGACCCGGACTGAATGAACCTACGATTGATGATGATGACGATGTTTATGATGATTATGATGATACCGCACACAAACCAGACCAATTAATACAATTGTGTATATCTATGTGTTCCGGTTGCTGCAGAGTTGATATTTTTGCTATTAAAGACTGTTGGCCCTCGTGTGGACGAAAGTGTCCACTCAGAATCATATGTATATATAATTATCAAATATTGGTTACGGTCTATTTTAGTTTTAAGTTTGTTAGGGTTGTTTTTTTGTTTACTGGAATGGTGTTAGTTTATTGTATGTTTAGTCTCCAAGTTTATGATTTATTTTAGTTTTAAGAATATAGTGTTAAGTTTATGTTTTGTTTTGTTTGTTGTCCTTTTGTCCAAGAGTCCCGCTGCTGATAACGTAAGGGGAAAGGTTGTATTGAGGAGTCATTTGTCAGTAAGTAAGATTCAAGGGTGTGGGGGTTGTTTTGTAACATCCCGCCACATTATTTTGGCGCCCGAACAGGGACTGCCGAGGTGGGATAGGAAGCCGGACTGTTGGACGAAGGACGGAATTAGGATTAAGGTTGAAGAAAAATGGAAGGTAAATATAAGGGTTTTGAAGGAGGAATTGCAGCTGAGTAAGGAGCGTGAGGAGAGGTTGCTTGTAGAGAATGAGAGGTTGAACTGGGAGAATGAGGCGATGCAGAAGGAGCTTAGGGCGTTAAGGGGAACTGTAGAGAGAGAGGAAGAATATGTTGAGATGAGGATGAAAGAGAATGAGGAACGGATGGAGAACCGGTTGGAAGCTATGATGGGGCAAGTCATGGGGATGATGAAAACTATAATGGGTGAAGGTGCAATCGGAGGAGTGTCCTCAGCTTCGGGTAATGGGTTGGTAGTGGAAGAGAAGGTTAAGGTAGGTGATAATGGGAAAGGAAGTGATAGTGATAGTAGTAATAGTGATGGTGATATTGAAGATAAGGGAATTAGGCATAGTAAGGATGAACAGAAAGGTGAGAGGAAAGATGAAAGGAAAGGTAAAAGTGATGTGAAGAAAGAGAAAAAAAAGTATCAGGCTGATAGCAAGGACGATCGTGAATGGGTGAAAGTGGTAAGTAAGAAAAAGGGTAAGAAGGGAATGGTTAAGGATAGGAATTTAAGTGTGGAAGTGGATTCATTATATTCAAATGAGGAAGAAGGTAATGATTTTTATGTGGTTGAGGGAGTAAATGACAAATACGATGTGTTGTTAGGTTATAACTTCTTGAAAAAATGCGGTATGATTGTACATCCTAGTGTAAATATGATAGAGATGAAAGTTAAGGGTAAATTTTGTGGGGAATTTTATTTGAATGAAGATGGTAGGGTATGTACGAAGGTATGGAAAGGTGTGCCGTTAATAGCAAAAGAATGTGTTAAATTGTCAAGAGATGCGAGTGAGGTTGTCAGTGTAAAAGTTGCATGGCCGAATAGTCTGGGAATTGCCAATAGTGACAATTGTGAATATGTAGTGGAAGGTTCGGAAGCAAGTAAATTGGTGAAAACAAGTGTGCATGTGTATGATGGTATTTTGAATTTGCAGGAGCTGAAGGTGTATGTGAGCTTGTTGCCGACTGTAAGGAGGAAGAGAATACGGGGTATACGTGAGGGTGATTGCATGGGATGTATGTATACGTTGGTCAATGTAGAGGATGAAAGGTATGTTAAATTGAGACATGTTATGACGGGTAAGATAAAGCAGGATGACGATTGGGACTATGAAAGTTTGAAAGAAAGAATTAATGTAGATGAGAATAAAAGTGAGGGAGAAAGGGAACAATTGTATAGGATGTTATGGGATAGACGGAGAGTTTTGAGTCGCGGTGACGAGGATTGTGGGGGATCAAAGCTGCCTGAATTTAAGATAGTTCTTAGTAATGATACCCCCATATATCAGCGTCCCCGACATTTTTCTCCGCCTATTGCCAGAGAAATAGAAGAGCAGTGCCAGGAGTTAGAACAAATGGGTGTAATAGAAAGGAGTGAGAGTGCCTGGAATAGCCCTATTGTACCTGTAAGAAAGCCGGATGGAAGTTTACGTATGTGTATAGATTATAGGAAGGTGAATGAAGTAACTGTTAAAGAACGTTTTCCGATGAATGTAGTGTCTGACTGTGTGTATAAGATGCATGGTATGAAAGTTTATACAAAGTTAGATTTAGTTAGGGGCTATTACCAGATGCCTCTGGCCGAGGGGAGCAGGCCCATTACGGCATTTTCAAGTAGAAATTGTCATTATTAGTTTAAAAGATTAAGTTTTGGCCTTGCTAATGCGCCTGCTGCCTTCCAGAGGGCAATAAATGTAGTTTTGGCTGGGTTTGATAGACAGAAGGTGACTGTTTTTATTGATGATATTTTGATTGCTAGTGAGACTGTTGAGGAACACATGCAGTTGCTTGGAGCAGTATTAGAACGGTTGATAGAAGTTGGTGTGAAAGTTAAGCTTGAAAAGTGCGAATGGGTTGGCTGAAAGGACTGTAAGAACATTAACTGAAATTTTGCGAATGATGAGTACATGTGATAATGATTGGGATTTGTATGTTGGTAGAGCGTTGTGGGCTTACAATGCAACAGTGCATAAGAGTACGGGTATGTCTCCATGTAAGTTTGTGTTAAATTTTGAAAAGATAATAAGACCGAGGTTGGGTGTGTCGGAGGATGATAGAGATGTGTGGAGGAAAGCAAATAAGAGGTTTGAAAGCTTTAAAGTTGGTGAGAGAATGATGAAAGAAGTAATTGAAAAGGGTAGAATGAATGTAAATAAGGTGCGTGATAAATTTGAAGGTCCCTATGAGGTGTTAGAAGTTGGTTCGAGTGGATTAAGTTACGTTTTGGGCAAGTTGTGTGTGGGTGGTATTGTGGAAAAAATTAGGGCCCACCACAACCAGTTGCGTAAATGGAAAGAGGTACCTGAGTATATCCAAGAGAATGGGATAAGTAAATGGTTGAAAAGGAACAAGGGTGAACCTAGTATGTATGAGGACTTAGGTCTGGAAGGTAAACAGTTAGTGTTAGTAGAATATAAGAAAAGGAAGAATACAAGAGCTTTAAGTAAAGATGAAAGAAGGGGAAATTTTATAAGTAAAAGTGAGAATAGAAATAAGTATGACAAGGGTGTAAATGTGCAAGTGTGTATGGAAGATAAATGTGTTAATACAGATGAATCATGGCTGAGTATGAATGATACCTATAGTGTGTGTGGCTTTTCTTTAGGTGATGTAAAAGAAAGGATGACGAATGCGAGAGTGAGAGATAGGAGAATGATTAGTAGCATGAATGAATCTTTTACTAAAGTTGAGAATGTTTTTGATGAAATGGATGAACTGTTTACAGAAATGAGTGTAATTATAGGGCCAGATGAGAACGAGGTAGATATGATTGTACATGATATATTAGATGATAGGGATTTAGATAGGAATAGTGTTAATGTAGCGAATGATTGTGATAAGAAAGAAGTGAATGAGAGAGTATATGTGGGCCCAGTTACTCGGAGTAGAGGTCCCGTTCCCGACTGCGACTGGGTTATGAAAAAAATAATGTACTGTAAGTGTTGTGTGAGAAGGATTTGGCAAAGTAAGGGGGGAGGAATGTGGAGGATTTATTTTTGTTTTATTTTAATTTTTGTTTTTTGCCAAATCCTGAGAGAGAGAGAGAGAGAGAGAGAGAGAGAGAGAGAGAGAGAGAGAGAGAGAGAGAGAGAGAGAGAGAGAGAGAGAGAGTGGTAGTTAGCGAATGATTGTTTGTAGTGGGAAAAACTGTCGGTATATTTGAGGTTGTTTGTTTACATTTTTTAGTTAGGTTACGACAGTGGTGAATGTTTCGGAGCGAATGCTTTTTTTGATTCACTGCGTCCTGAGTCAGTTGTGTGAACGCTGGATTTATTATTTTTCTTTACCAGCGAGGAAGTGATTATTGATTTTCTGAGTAAGTACAGTTTTGTTTATCTTTGCTTATCGTGATTGTGAATGATAGGAACAATTTATTATTTATCTTTGATTATAATGCGATAGTTAAGTTAGTTAGGAGTGTTCGTAAGTGTTTTTCTCTTTTATTTTTGGCAGGGCGTGATTCCTCCTTTGGAGAGACCGAATTTTGAAAGTGGATTTACTGTTGATGACCTGGCCTGGAATTGATTATATTTAGACTGCTCTTAGATTGATCGCTTGTTGATGATCTGGCCTGTACTTAATATTGATACGACTGCTCAGATTTAGATAACGTTGATGACCCGGACTGAATGAACCTACGATTGATGATGATGACGATGTTTATGATGATTATGATGATACCGCACACAAACCAGACCAATTAATACAATTGTGTATATCTATGTGTTCCAGTTGCTGCAGAGTTGATATTTTTGCTATTAAAGACTGTTGGACCTTGTGTGGACGAAAGTGTCCACTCAGAATCATATGTATATATAATTATCAAATATTGGTTACGGTCTATTTTAGTTTTAAGTTTGTTAGGGTTGTTTTTTTGTTTATTGGAATGGTGTTAGTTTATTGTATGTTTAGTCTCCAAGTTTATGATTTATTTTAGTTTTAAGAATATAGTGTTAAGGTTATGTTTTGTTTTGTTTGTTGTCCTTTTGTCCAAGAGTCCCGCTGCTGATAACGTAAGGGGAAAGGTTGTATTAAGGAGTCATTTGTCAGTAAGTAAGATTCAAGGGTGTGGGGGTTGTTTTGTAACATCCCGCCACAACCTTCTTACTTAAGGCTCCCAGGGACCAATCCAAAAAATTAAATACTTCAAACACTCGAAAAACTCCTTTCAGGAGATGGTCTACCTCTGAAGAAGACCATAAAATCTTGGAGCGTCTCATGGCTAGACGACGAGGAGAGTCCACTAGGCTTAAGAAGTCTCCCTGGGCAGAGGCAGGTACTCCCAAGCCGAGAACTTCTCCTGTGTCACACCAGACGCTCGAGCGAGAAGCTAATTAAGGAGGAGCATGGCTCTCTTGGAAGAACGAGAGAGAACTGACTTCGTATATGTAGGAGTCGAAGAAAGTCATGCCAAGAGTAAACTCAGACGGCGGAGAACGTGGAGCAGCCGTTACAAAACGAGTAGGACAAAATTTCCCTATAGAAATTCATAATTTTAAAAACAAGGGATTGTTGGAAAACCCTAGGTTACGCCTCTTCTGAATGAATCCCCAAAGGTACATTAGTTGAAAGGGGGTCATCAACTTCTTCAGAAGGCACATCATCTGATAAATCTACAGTCTTGCGAGAAGGAGATTTACTGTATATACAGAATGACGTGAATGAAAAGCCTGACAGGCTACATCAACTTGAATATGAACAGAAGTTAAAGTTGGAGGGTCGATGTCACGTTGTGACTGCAGAGAATGTTATTCTACTACACGTCGTGACAGAAGTGACTGACATTCAAACGTCACGTAGTAACAGCGGTGACTGCCGTTCGATGCTATATCGTGACTACGGTGACTGACCCTCGACGTCACGTCGTGTCTACAGTGTCTACCGCTCAACGTCACGTCGTGTCTGCGGTGTCTGCAGCTCAACGTCACGTCGAGTCTGCGGTGTCTGCAGCTCAACGTCACGTCGTGTCTGCGGTGTCTGCAGCTCAACGTCACGCTGTGACTGCAGTGGCTGACGTTCAAAGTCTCGGAGGAACTGCAGTGACTGCTGATCAAAGTTATGACTCGACTTAACTGACTTTGAGATTTATGCTCCGCATCTCGTTTAACAGCAAAGCTGACACTAGGGATAACGTCAGCGTGACGTAACAAATCTCGTTTAGAAGGTTGAAGACCTGAATCACATATCCCAGAACCGTGACGTACAATAAGCAAAAGATCTTTTCGCACAGGAACAGGATCGTAAGCTTTCATTAAAGAAGAAAGCTTTAACAGCATATCTTGCAAAACACTTAACTTCGGATCAACCGCACTCTGAATAGATCGTGACGTCGGAAACGTCTGTACATGAACGTCATCGCTATGAACGGGACTCTCATGATGACTACAGCTAGGACGTTGAACTTGTTCTGAAGGAACTAATTAACGTTTCAACCGTCTTGAAACCTTACGCCAAGGTTTTTAAAGAGACGAATCATCGGAAAACGAGGAGAACTTCGTCTCTCCTGTCTTATGGTAAGGACGTGCTTGAAGAGCAACGTCTGATACCTTTGAGGGAACGTCTGTTCGTTGGTTTACACCTCTCACTCCCTTAGGTCCTACGACATTCCTTCTCCCTGGGGTAGGGGAGCCTGAAAGAGGTCTCGGACTAGGCAAGTGACAAGCACAAACAAACAAACCCTCCGCAACACTGAACATGTTTTTCGCACTTTCTTCACTGAAATTGCATTTTTTAATAATTTCACATTAGACATGAATAAAGCTGATTTCTACCTGAAGCACGCAATTCTCCCTTAAATCAAAAGGTTAGAATTGCGAAATATGTCGTATAATGTAAGCTCATTAGTACAAAATGAAACACACATGCAAAAATTAATAAACATATACATATACAGTATATAGAATAAAACGGAAATATATAAAGTTAAAAAGATCAGCACTTGCGAGGAGACTAAAACTAAATCACTAAGGACTACGTTTTCAATCTCTCACCGTACAGCGCCTTGGGATGAGAATAAAAACTAGAACGTTTTATCCTCTCTCTCTCTCTCTCTCTCTCTCTCTCTCTCTCTCTCTCTCTCTCTCTCTCTCTCTCTCTCTCTCCCCGTACAGAGACTTGGGACGAGAGTAAATATCTGCGAGAATAAAGATTTACTGTAGATCGTTCTCTCTCTCTCTCTCTCTCTCTCTCTCTCTCTCTCTCTCTCTCTCTCTCTCTCTCTCTCTCTCTCTCTCGCTCTCTTGCCACTCACAAGAGAAAGGCTCACTCACTCTTCGTCAATAAAAAGGTTATTTGACTAAAGGAAAATACTAAAAGGACTAAGAAATTGAAAATTAACATGTTCCTTTAAATTAGTATCTAAAAAACTTCAGTTTGTAAGAAGAATGAACAAAACGTCAAAAACGATTTACTCTTTCTGCAAAGTGAAACCGTGATTCTCTCTTTCTCTATCATAACGATAGAGTGCAAACTGCGTAGCATGAATAAACCAAACGTTAGTTCATCTTTGAAAACAGCACAAAGACTATTCAAAGAATAAATTTCTTAAAATATTTTCTAAAAATATTCATCTCATCAATCTAAACAAATATAAAAGTTGAATGGGCTCAACGTTGTTTAACTTCGTTTTCCAAGTCAGTACCGCCTACAAAGAATAGGCATAGGTCGCTTATAAACAAAAATATAAAATTTATCTCGGTGTTTAGTATAAATGGAAAGGGAATCGAAGAGGCCTAATAAAGGCGGGTGAGATATAAAAGGGATTTTGACGAAGGAAAAATCTATTTCTAGGGAGAGATCTGTGACGCCCGGTGAAAAGGGTCCTTCTTTACACTTTTCAGATATAAACCTTCCAAATATACCAGAGAAAGATAAAAGCATGGAATGCAGAGGTTACTACCCTCGCGCGAGCACCTTGTGGGTGTCGTGTATAAAGCAGGGGCGCGTGAAAGCCACTATTCACATGCTGTCTTCCATTTAGCTAATTCCTTCGTCAAAAGGGATGGGCCGATACAGAGGCACCAGCTACGCTACCAGAACCACGCCACCGACGCCCGACGAGAGCGCCATCTGAACAACATCCTTCTGTATTGAACATGATGGCTTGGAAAGGAAAGGGTGGGATCGTACAAAATAACAGGGAAGGGTTTCACCGGGCGCCACAGGTCTCTCCCCAGAAATAGATTTTTCCTTCGTCAAAATCCCTTTTCTGGGTCAACCTGTAGCGGCTGGTGAAAATGTACCAGAGAATGCCTTCCAAGCCCAATAATAAATAGTAACCTAATGAGGAGAGAGATAAACACCATGTAAGGAAATAATATATTATATTAAGGTAAGTAAGCATAAATCATAAACTAGCCAAAGGACATAGTGAGCGTAAGGCTAAATAAACATGATAACAAGGAAGCCTCCGAGTATCAGAGCACAATATGCAACAAAACTGACATGGTTAAGAATAACCCAACACTAAAGTTACAGTAAACACAATAATAGTTAATAACCATAGGAACTAAACATGTAACAAACTTAGGGCTAACGAACCACCAAAGAGAGCGGCATCGTGGTGCGAGTGGCGGGTAGGAGGGAGAAGAGGAGAGATGGATGAAAGGAAGAACAAGATATCAATGGGGAGAGATGAGGCTCCCAGCTGCAACCGTTGGGTATTTAAGGGCCTGTAAGTTCTTTAGATAGTGGCGTTTGAAAACCATAGGAGATTTCCAACCCGTGTACTTTTTAAGGTCATCAAAATCCATATTTTGGAAATAATTGATGGAGGTAGCTACTGACCGGATATCATGAGCATGGGGAAATGATCCCAGATTAGCTTGTTTAATGAAGTATAGGATTTGTTGTCTAATGCCTTGAATGGAAATAGTACCTCCTTGTTCTCTGATAAACAAGGGGCCAGACGAGCAGGTGGCAGTTCTAGCCAAAAAGGCCCTGAGAGTAGTGACTGGACATAGAGAAGTATATTGGAGAAGAGGAATAATCTTCCAAGGGGACCACCTATTTTGTGGGTCCTCATTTTTAGCTAGGAAAGCTCTGTCTGGAGAAAGTAGTACTTCACCTGAAGGGAGGAAATCTATGTTTTCTGAGTTTCGTGAGAGAGCTGCTAGTTCTGAGATTCTAGCACCCGAGGCCAAAGCCGTTAGAAATAAAGTCTTCCTAAGAAGAGTGATATAGTAGCAGGATTCGTTGTCCGTGTCTGACGCAAGTTTGAGGACATCATTCAGAGACCAAGAGACCTTTTGTGGACGAAACGAAGGTCGAAGCCTAGCACATGCTTTTGGAATAGATGAGAAATAGGAATCTGCCAGGTTAATGTTAAACCCAACAAGGAAGACCTTCTTCAAAGCTGACTTGATGTTGGTTATAGTGCTAGCCGCTAGGCCTTTGTCAAATATGGACCTAAAGAAGGAGATGGCTAAATTAGGAGTCATAAAAGTATGGTCTGAATTCTTTAAGAAATCTGCTAGTTTCTTAACGGCCGAATCATATTGACGAATCGTAGAGTCCCTTTTGTCTGATTCTATAAAGAGGACATTTTTCGGGCCGATGTTCGCATGTTTACGAGCTGCAAACTTCATGAAGTCCACAAAGTTAGGGTTTTGGCTATCCTTGAGGAATCTGACACAGTCCGAGTTTGGACTACTTGGGTCAGTTTGGGGAATGGGATCCGGAAGGGACGGAGTTTCAACTCGAGGAGGAGAGGAAACCAACTGCTTTTTGGCCAGTGAAGTGCTACTAAAGCCACTGACCCTTGGAAGGAGCGTAGTTTGTGTAAAACTTTCATTAGAAGATTCACTGGAGGGAATAGGTAAATCTTCTTCCAATGGTTCCAATCCAGGGTTAATGCGTCCATGGCATAAGCCTGAGGGTCCAGGTTTGGGGTCACATAACAGGGAAGTTTGTGATCTACCTGGAGGCCCGGAACCAGCCTGAGTATCCACCGGAAGGAATTTATGTCTAGGGACCATTCTGATTCCAGTGGTTTGGTCCTGGATAGTGAGTCCGCTATCACATTCTGGACTCCTGCTAGGTGAGTTGCTGACAGGAACCAGTTCTTGTCTGCTGCCAAGGCGAAGATAGTGACCAGGATCTGATTCAGGTTGGGTGACTTGGATCCTCCTCTGTTGATGCAGTGTACTACGGCTGTGCTGTCTGAGACTACTCTGATGTGGGACGACCTCGGAGTAGAGATTCTCTTCAGGGTCAAGAACACTGCCATAGCTTCGAAAACATTGATATGGAACTGTTTCATGGCGGGTGACCAAGAGCCCTGAAACATCTGATGTTGGGAGTAACCCCCCCAGCCACTCAGAGACGCATCTGTATGAAGTGTCACTTGTGGAGGGGGAAATTGCAGAGGAAACGATTTGGAGAGGTTCCTCGGTTCGGACCATGGGCGTAGTCTCATTTTTAAGACAGAGGGGATCTTCGAGATCTTGTCTCTTAAAGGTATTGTAGCTCTCTTTCTCCAAACTCGATTGATGTCTATGAGTTTGGCCTTTAATAGGAGATCGGTTACTGAGGCAAATTGGAGAAGGCCGAGGATTCTTTCTAAAGCTCTTCTGGACACCTGTTTGTGTTTGAGAAAGTTCCTGATCTTGGAAGCTATCTCCCTTACCTTTTTGGGAGGAAGGGAGAGCCTGTGCTTTGAAAGGTCCCACCGGATGCCTAACCATTCGAAGTGGCTTGATGGTTGTAGGCGAGACTTTTGGAGATTGACTTGGAATCCCAGTTTGGCGAGAAATTGAATTACCTTCGTCGTAGCTCTGTTGCATTCCCGGTTCGACCGAGCCCAAATGAGCCAATCGTCCAGATAGGCGATGATCTGTATCCCTTGGTTCCTGAGTTGCTCGAGCACTGTCTCTCCCAGTTTCGTGAATATCCTGGGAGCAATGCTGAGACCGAAGGGCATGACTTTGAACGCAAAGGCTTTCTTGCCTAGACGGAAGCCTAGGTAAGGAGAGAAGTTTCGAGCTACTGGCACATGATAATAGGCGTCGGTAAGATCGATAGAGGTGGTGACGGCCCCACGGGGAAGTAAGATCCGTACCTGAGAGATAGTCAGCATACGGAACTGGTCGCAGAGAATGTAAGAGTTTAGTTTTGACAAGTCCAGAACCACTCTCAACGCCGACGAGTCTTTCTTTGGAACTGTAAACAGGCGGCCTTGGAATTTCAGTGATCGAACCCGTTTAATTGCTTTCTTCTTGAGTAACTCTGTGGTGTACTCTTTCAGGATGGGAGTGGGTCTCTGGAAGAAGGTCACTGGTGGAGGTGGAGATCCCTGTGACCATTTCCAACCCAAGCCTTTGGATATTATGCTGTGAGCCCATGGACTGAAGGTCCAATGGTCTCGAAAGTGATAAAGTCTCCCCCCTACCGGGAACACATCATTGCGAGGGAGTGAATCTGGGTCCCTTCCCTCCACGAGCACCCCTTGCTCTAGGTCCGCCTCACTGGCGGAACTGTCCTCTACCTGTGTAGCTTCCTCTCTGGTGTCCACGAAAGGAACCGGAGGATTCGTAGCTAGGGTTGTATGCAGAAGAGAGGACATCCAAGTGGGGTTGGGTTGTGTACCTGGGGGAGCAGTGAGGTAGACCACCTGTTGAGGGGGAGCCGGTTGCTGAGAAGTCGAAGCAGAGGAAGACTGAGTTGACGTGTGGGGGACTGACGATTGGTGGTAGTGATCCCGGTTCGTCTTGTAAGGGGTAAATCTCTGCTTTTTCTTGAAGAAAGTTTGTTTGTGGGATTCGATCTTCCTTTTGGTCGTGAGGCCCCACCTTACTTGCAAATTTTGGTTTGCCCTCGCAGCGTCCTGAAGAACTTTATTAACTTCGTCCTGAGGGAATAGGTTCTTACCCCAGCAGGAGGACGCTATCAGCCTGTTCGGTTCATGTCTGATAGAAGCCTTAGACAGAACGTATTTCCTGCAGCTAACCCGAGCCGACCAGAAGTCGTGGAGGTCAACTTGGTAGGACAGAAGCAGGTTCTTTGTGAAAACCCTGAACAAAGTTTCTGTCGGGTAAACAGAGGCTAGGGACTCTATGGAGGTGATGGAGTGGAGGGACCTAGATAACCTATTACGTGCCTCGAACTCGGTCTTGAGAAGACTCTCTAGTAATCTGGGGAGCTTCTCAGAAAAAAGAGTAGAGGCGCAGTCTGGGTCTAGCTTCCCCACCGTAAAGGTAGAAGATGCGTCATCCCAGGTGGTAGAGGTACTCGGAATGAGCAGTGAAGTGGGGTCCGTCTCTTTGAGAGCCGGCATGGTAGAGCCTTCCTTGACGGCCTGTATTGTCAGCTCTGTCACTTTATCTATGAGTGGCAAGGTAATGGACGATGCCATTGTAAAAATAGTGTAGGCACCTTTGTGTGGGGTGAGCTTGGAGTTAATCCTGGCCCAGATAGCTTGGGCCTGTTCTTTTGGAAATATCACCGTTTCCTTCGGTACCTTGACCATTCTAACCAAGGCATGCTCCTTTAGGCGGACGAAGCCGTTGAATGGGAATTCTAGCCCCGGGGGGTAGAATTCTAGGTCCTCTAGAGGGCGGGTGCCTATGCCATCTAGAGTTAGGGCACCATCTAAGTACGGAGCATGCAAGGCAAACCTCCAAGGGTTGTTTTTATCGAAGGGGGGTAACTTCGACGCATCTGGGGCTGAAGGCGGAGGAATCTGAGTTCCGGAGCGGATCAGATTAGCCACCATATCTTTTAGCTCCGTCATAGCCCCAGAATGTTGCTGAATTTGCTCCTTGACTATATCCCTGATCAGGTCGACGGGGAAGGAGGGTACCTGAGAACCACCCGCCGACGAAGCCTTGGACTTGGCGGACTTCGACTTCTTAGAAATCACGGTTTTATGGGAAGCAATAGGAACATCAGGAGCAGTCGAGGGTCCGGGGACCGGTGACGTAGACACTGGCAAAGCTGAAGACTTATAGGTACGTAGTGGCTTCACCTTGGGTCGTACGGGGACGGAGGGATCCCGAGGAGAAGCCGTAGGCTTATCAAAGCCGAGAAAGGAAGAGGTAGAAGAAGGAGTAGGAGATAAAAAGGTTTCCACCAACTTGACACCACCTACCTGCTCGTTCATGGGCTCGATGTCTAGATCCAGATCTGACACGTCCACCGGTAAAAGAGATTCGTCTTCCGTGGAAATGGTTGCTCTAACCGCTTCAATTAAAGGGGCAGCCACCTCCGGAGTGACTGCTGCAGTGGTAGAGCCTGGGAAGAGTCGGGAGGCCATGTCTCCGTCGAGGAGATAGGGTGCGCCAGACGGAGCATTCCTGCCGAAGCCCGACACCCAAGGACGAAGAGCAGCTCTTGCCGACCGAAGAGATTCATCATCGGCCTGAAAGAGTTGAGGGGATTAGTGATGAAGGAGAAGGATCGTTCTCCGAAATAAGCAATGTAATTAAGGAACAAATTAAATCATCTCCAAAGGATAAAAGGAACAAAACGAAAACCAACTTACGTCATCGTTCAGGAGTAAGGAGGACAACTCGTAACAGAGCGTGCACGATTCCGGGGACCACACCATATATGGGGCTTGTCCCGGCTCCCGAATAAAGGAGATAGCGCAATGCGCATGCGATCGGCAGAGGTCATGTCCAACGGGATCGTTGAAAGAGGCGGGGCAGCCCTTGGCAGCGCAGCGGACCTTCTGTAAAAGAAAGGAGACATAAGTCTGGATGTTCCTTGAGACTCTGGTAAGGGATTAAGATCTACTAACAGAGCCTAGATAGAATGAAGTATGTGTGCATAGGATAGTTCAATGACTGAGAGCCGGAGCTCCATATTAAAATATTTTAAATATAAAATGTTTTCTGCACCGGAGTGTGCCGGAGCAATCTAAAATGGGTCCGTATCACTATAAATATTATTAAAATAAGAATAAAATAAATTAATGCAATCTGCGGAACCTTCGACAGGGTCGAGGATTCAGTGACAGGCCCGTAATTAAATAAATTATAAAACACAAGCAGTAGCTAAAAGCGTATTGGTGATCTCCGGTGAAGCCGGAGGTCCGGTGAAAGGTCCGGATAAATAAGTTGTGATTAATAATGAATATTTTGTGTGGATATGGCCGTGGCCGGAGACTGGGTGCAAGGGACCACCGGGGGGATGAGGCCCTGCCAGAGGGTTGCGCTCCAAATGATATATAACTATGATTCCAAGCTCAATGAGTATCCCTCATGGCGGAGTAGAACTCACGGCGGAGTGGATGAATGTTCAGATCCTACTCCCAAGCCGTAACGGGGAGAGGACGGAACTACGAGGGGAACGGGGTGTCTTAAGGATGGCCCAAAACAATGACACACACACGAACAGGACCTATTAATAACGCTAGCTATATTAACAGTAACCACAATAAAATAAATCGTAAGATATCATATACCCGTAGAGGGAGAGGGGGGAGGGAGAACCCGTGATCGTATAAAACGGAAAACGGGAAATCCACCTCTCATACTCGAGGTTAAGAAAGAACACGAGAGAAAGGGTAACTCGTGACTGAGCGACAGAAAACGAGAACCCCATGCTCTCGTTCTCGTGGTTACACTATAAAGAACCTAATTAAGCACACTATAATATGATATAAGTATAATAATAAAATTGTAACGTCATATACAACACTACGAACGAAGAATGTCTGCTTTAACAAATTTTAAAAGGATATAGTCCACAGACGAACGCCTCTCAGGGCGGGTACTAAACAATAATAAAGCCAGAACGCTATTCTTGTTCGATACTGGACTTGCTAGCAAAAAGTACCATAGGAAATAATAATAATAATAATAATAATAATGGTTCAAAAAGGCGTACGGCCAGTGACTTAACCAAGAACCTAACTGACAGAGTACCAAATGGGCAAGACTAACATGAGTTCCCAGCGAGTCAAATCAAAACAACAATGGCTGCCGACACCGCGGAAGGCCAAGACGGTAGAATTAAAAACAACACTATACTGGGAAGAAAACAACTGCCCGGTACTGTACTGCAAAAAGCTGTCAAAACAAACTATGGTACTTAACATTGGTGTGGGTGAAGTTGGAGCTTCGGCCATGATGAAATTAATCCACGAAACGTGAAAACACCGAGAACACAAAAATCTAAGATCAAGCTAGCAAGTCCAAAACAAAAGGATGTTGTTCAGATGGCGCTCGCGTCGGGCGTCGGTGGCGTGGTTCTGGTAGCGAAGCTGGTACCTCTGTATTGGCTCATCCCTTTTGACGAAGGAATTAGCTAAATGGAAGACAGCCTGTGAATAGTGGCTTTCACGCGCCCCTGCTTTATACACGACACCCACAAGGTGCTCGCGCGAGGGTAGTAACCTCTGCATTCCATGCTTTTATCTTTCTCTGGTATATTTGGAAGGTTTATATCAGAAAAGTGTAAAGAAGAACCCTTTTCACCGGGCGCCACAGGTCGACCCAGAAAATATATACAGTAGAGGTAAATCTATAAATATCAACAATAATTTATAAAGTGATAAAATAATTACTAAAAGCCTTTAACACACTTCCGTACACTGAGGGAAGGGTCGGCCAACTTTTCTCTATGGAAAATCCAGAGAGATTAAAAAAGCAAGGGTAAAAAAAAAATTTTTCTCTCCTTTCAAAAGAATTTCTTTTGAAGATCGTATTGCTTGAGAATAATCCAACACGGCGAAAGCCATAAAACCATGAACAAGTACTTCACCAATCAGTAGAAACTTGAGGTTAAGCGCGAGCGGAACCAATGCTGTCACTACCACCGACAGAGAAGAACTGAACTTATGGAGAAGTATATGCGGTATCTGGCCGATAGTCGGCGCTGGTGGGCACACCCGGCAGCCTTCATGGCGTTCGCTCGCGAGGTTTTGGAATCTGTCGACCGTCGGAGACGTAAGCTATATATATATTCACCGGCTAAGTTTAATATTTAAAATTACTGATTTCTATACTCAAATATATATAAACATGAAAAAATGTTTACATATATATTGAGTAAAAGAAAAGTAAGTGATTAAGGAAAGACAAAACAAACAATGGCTGCCAAGCGAGGACAAAGACAGAGACGTCTGTCCCAGTCCGAGCCAAAAGTGAAAGTGAAGCATTCTCCTGTGTGTGAGGGGGGGGAGGGGTAGCTAGCTACCACTCCCCTACCCCCGGCTAACTAGCGCAGGGGTAATACACCCTCGTTAAATTCTAATGGCTCGCCATTTCAGCTGCGCTAAAATGTTATTTTCATTAGTAAAATAAATTTTTGAATATACTTACCCGGTGATCATATAGCTGTCAGCTCTGCTGCCCGACAGAAAAACCTAAGGACAAAATACGCCAGCGATCGCTATACAGGTGGGGGTGTACATCAACTGCGCCATCTGTCGAGCAGGTACTCAAGTACTCCATGTCAACACAGAACCAATTTTCTCCTCGGCCCACTGGGTCTCTATTGGGGAGGAAGGGAGGGTCCTTTAATCTATGATCACCGGGTAAGTATATTCAAAAATTTATTTTACTAATGAAAATAGCATTTTTCAATATTAAACTTAGCCGGTGATCATATAGCTGATTCACACCCAGGGGGGTGGGTAGAGACCAGCATTACATGTTGACATTATTATGAGCTAAGTATTTTGTATTTCATTTTAGCAGTTATTCAAAATAACAAACATAAAATAAATAAGTACCTGGTAAGGAAGTCGACTTGAACAATTACTCTGCCTTTTTAAGTACGTCTTCCTTACTGAGCCTCGCGATCCTCATAGGATGCTGAGCGACTCCTAGGAGCTGAAGTATGAAGGGTTGCAACCCATACTAAAGGACCTCATCAAAACCTCTAATCTAGGCGCTTCTCAAGAAATGACTTTGACCACCCGCCAAATCAAGTAGGATGCGAAAGGCTTCTTAGCCTTCCGGACAACCCAAAAACAATAATAAAACATTTCAAGAGAAAGATTAAAAAAGGTTATGGAATTAGGGAATTGTAGTGGTTGAGCCCTCACCCACTACTGCACTCGTTGCTACGAATGGTCCCAGAGTGTAGCAGTTCTCGTAAAGAGACTGGACATTCTTAAGATAAAAAGACGCGAACATTGATTTGCTTTTCCAATAGGTTGCGTCGAATATACTTTGCAGAGATCTATTTTGTTTAAAGGCCACGGAAGTTGCGACAGCTCTAACTTCGTGTGTCCTTACCTTCAGCAAAGCTTGGTCTTCCTCATTCAGATGGGAATGAGCTTCTCGTATTAACAGTCTGATAAAATAGGATAAAGCATTCTTTGACATAGGCAAAGATGGATTCTTAACTGAACACCATAAAGCTTCAGACGGGCCTCGTAAAGGTTTTTAAATAGAACTTAAGAGCTCTTACAGGACATAAGACTCTTTCTAGTTCATTTCCAACCATACGATAAGTTTGGAATATCGAACGATATTGGTCAAGGCCAAGAAGGCAGCTCGTGTTTGGCTAGAAAACCAAGTTGTAGAACATGTAGCCGTTTCGGATGAGAATCCGATGTTCTTGCTGAAGGCATGAATCTCACTGACTCTTTTAGCTGTGGCTAAGCATATCAGGAAAAGAGTCTTAATGGTGAGATCTTTCAGGGAGGCTGATTGTAGCGGTTCGAACCTGTCTGACATAAGGAATCTTAGTACCACGTCTAAATTCCAACCAGGTGTAACCAAACGACGCTCCTTCGTGGTCTCAAAAGACTTAAGGAGGTCCTGTAGATCTTTATTGTTGGAAAGATCTAAGCCTCTGTGACGGAAGACTGATGCCAACATGCTTCTGTAACCCTTGATAGTGGGAGCTGAAAGAGATCGTTCTTTCCTCAGATATAAGAGAAAGTCAGCTATTTGAGTTACAGAGGTACTGGTCGAGGATACGGATACTGACTTGCACCAGTTTCGGAAGATTTCCCACTTCGATTGGTAGACTCTAAGGGTGGATGTTCTCCTTGCTCTAGCAATCGCTCTGGTTGCCTCCTTCGAAAAGTCTCTAGCTCTCGAGAGTCTTTCGATAGTCTGAAGGCAGTCAGACGAAGAGCGTGGAGGCCTTGGTGTACCTTCTTTACGCGTGGCTGACGTAGAAGGTCCACCCTTAGGGGAAGTGTTCTGGGAACGTCTACTAGCCATCGAAGTACCTCGGTGAGCCATTCTCTCGCGGGCCAGAGGGAAGCAACTAGCGTCAACCTTGTCCCTTCGTGAGAGGCGAACTTCTGCAGTACCTTGTTGACAATCTTGAACGGAGGGAATGCATATAGATCTAGATGTGACCAATCTAGTAGAAAGGCATCTATATGAACTGCTGCTGGGTCCGGGATTGGTGAGCAAACTATTGGGAGCCTCTTGGTCATCGAGGTTGCGAAGAGATCTATGGTTGGCTGGCCCCAGGTGGCCCAAAGTCTCTTGCATACATCCTTGTGGAGGGTCCATTTTGTTGGAATTATTGTTCCTTCCGACTGAGACAATCTGCCATGACATTCAAGTCGCCTTGGATGAACCTCGTTACTAGTGAAATGTCTAGACCTTTTGACCAGGTGAGGAGGTCCCTTGCGATCTCGTACCATGTCAGAGAGTAGGTCCCTCCTTGCTTGGAGATGTACGCCAAAGCCGTGGTGTTGTCCGAGTTCACCTCCACCACTTTGCCTTGAAGGAGAGACCTGAAGCTTTTCCAGGTCAGACGTACTGCCAGTAGCTTCTTGCAGTTGAAATGCATTGTCCTTTGACTCGAGTTCCATAATCCCGAGCATTCCCTACCGTCTAATGTCGCACCCCAGCCTACGTCCGATGCGTCCGAGAAGAGAACGTGGTTGGGAGTCTGAACAGTCAGGGGAAGACCCTCTCTAAGGTTGATATAATCCTTTCACCAAGTCAGACCAGACTTTATCTTTCCGGAAACCGGGATCGAGACCGCTTCTAGCGTCTTGTCCTTTTCCAGTGAAAAGCTAGATGGTATTGAAGAGGACGGAGGTGTAGTCTTCCTAGTGACACAAATTGATCCACGGATGACAGTGTCCTTACCAGACTCATCCACAGCCTGACTGGGCAGCGTTCCTTCTTCAGCATCTTCTGGATGGATAGCAGGGCTGGGGGTTGATCGTCTTGTTCAGCAATGTCCTCATCAGAGGGTTCCTCATCCGAAACTGATGAGGAAACGGCAACGGAGTGGGCAACGTCTGACTCGCTGAATCCGGTCGCACTGGTGGATGCGTGACGGAGCCGGACGCAATATCATGGTACTGCTGCACAGTCTGTGAACTGTCAACAACCATGGGTGCGCGAGGAAGTACAGCGTCAACCCGAAACTGTCTAGACTGTCTGGGTTGTGCAGTCAACACCCTACCGGGTTGCTGAGGTTGACGCACTGCGTCACAACAAGTCACCTCTGCTGGTTGTTGAACGTCTTCCTAGTGAAACACTGAACGTCAACAACCACCTTCGAGCGTCGCTTAACTTCAACGTGCGACTGGCAACCCACACTGGGTCGCATCGGTGAAGGAACCACCTCAACAGGCAGACGCGAGTAGGATACCTCAGCGTCAACAGGGCGCACAACCAACCGGTTGGAAGGTTGTTGGCCAGAAGGTTCTTCTCCGTATTTAAGTCCTCTATCAAGGACACAAGCTTGGACTGCATGTCTTGCAGCAAAGCCCATTTAGGGTCTACGGGAGCAGGTGTGGCAACAGACGGGGTTAGCGACTGAGGCGGAACCATTTACCATCCCTGGAAGCCTTGTTATGTGTGACATAATAGTACAGCAAAACTTCAAAGGCTCGACAAAAGTTGAGAAGTTGACCAGTAAACAACTTGGAGCGTCTCCTGGCTAGGCGCCAGGGCGAGTCTACCAGAATTGAGAAGTCTACCTGGGCAGAGGCATGAACTCCCAAGCCGAGAACTTCTCTCGTGTCCTATCAGACTCTCGCTCTATAAGCCAGTTTAAAAGAAGGGAAATCAAAAGCTGTATCCCTAAAACTCCTCCTGGTGCAAAAACCAGTCGCCTAGCCAACATAACGCTCTCTAGGAGAGCGAGAGAGCACTAGCTTAACAACAACGGCTTCGAAGTAGCTAGGCCTAGTGTAAGTTCTGACGTTAGGCGAACGAGGAGCAGCAGTTACAAGATCCGGACGAAGATCCTTAAAAAAAATCATCATGATTTAATTAAAGTCCATAGGAGGCTAAGCAGCTTAAGGCTCCTCTCCAAATGACAGAGTCCTCAAAGGAATATCAGTAGGAGGGAGAACAGCACTTTTTCATCTACAGGAACCTTGTCCGAGAAAAGCTAGGATATCTCAGTGAGGGTCTCACTGGTGCATTAGCAGCAGACCAGAAGGCAACGTTATGTAACTGCTTGACAGTCTGTGAACTGTCAAAAACTGAACTGTCAACCACAACAGGTGCGTGAGGACATACAGCACTGGTGCATTAGTAGCAGACCAGAAGGCAACGTCATGTAACTGCTTGACAGTCTGTGAGCTGGCAACAACCATAGCTGTGTGGGGAAGCCTCTACTCCTGACTGACTAGTCTGCTGCGGGAGAGTAGCGGTAACCACAGTGGGTTGCGGAGGTTGAAGCACAGCGTCAAAACAAAGCAACTTAACTCCACCCTCCTGTTGTTGTGGTAACTCGCGAACGTCAACGGAGGGTAGCGTGCGTCTGTGAACGTCAACGTGCGGCTGGCAGGGTACACTGCGCATGGGTGGAACTCTCACAGGCGGAGTGCGGGAGCAGGTAGCGTCAGCGTCTACTGAACGCACAACCGTGGTTGGTTGTAGGCTAACGGGTGCAGCGTCAACCTTCTCCGCACGATACTCCTGCATAAAAGATGCTAACTGTGTCTGCATAGACTGTAGCAAAGACCACTTAGGGTCTACAGCAGCAGGTGTTACTGCCTGTTGCGGTACCGCTTTACCTCTCTTAGGAGGTGTGCAGTCATCGGAAGACTGCAGCGAGTCTGAACTGACCCAGTGGCTACACCTGGGCCGTTGGACTTGCGCGGAAGGGACCGACTTGCGCTTAATAAGCTGCGAGACCTTGGTCCAAGGTTTCTTACGAGAAACCTCTTCCGCAGACGAGAAGTAAATGGGCTCTCTCGTCTTTGTGTGGGTGGGGCGATCTTGGGTAGATACGCCCGAAACCACGGAGGGAAAAACGTCTGTTCGTTGATCAAGGCCTGACGAACCCATAAGTCGTTCGACATTACTTCTCCCCTGGGCTTGGGAGCTTGCAAGAGGTCCCGGACTAGGTGAACGACAGGCACGAACAGACGAACCCTCGGACGCAACACTGTAACACTTTGCGCATATCACTTTATCACTTCGATTTTCTGTTTTGCACTTATTTCACTGAAATCGAAACTTTTACTGATTTCTACCTGAAACACGCAATCCTACCCTTCATTAAAAGGTAGTAATTGCGAAAAAAGTCGTATAATGCAACAGAAAACATATATAAAGATAAAGAATTCAGTGGCTGGGAAAGAGACTAAACACTAGTTCAAATAAACTACGTTTACAATCTCTCACCGCACATAGCCTGGGGACAAGAATAAAACCCTGAAACGTTTTACCTTCTTCCCCGTACAGCGACTAGGGAGGAGAGTAAAACGAGAACAACGTTACCCGCTTGAACGAAACGTTTTTTCTCCTCTCTCTCCCTCCGTCTCTATCTCTCTCTCTCTTTCTCTCTTGATTTCGCACCTGAGAGAAGAGCCCAATTATATATCGTCAAAATATGTTATTTGGCTAAAGGAAAAAACTGAAAGGTTTTCCAAATAAAAAGTTCCTTTAATTTAGAATTTAAACCATTTAAGCTAAGAAAGAATGAACGAAACGTCAGAATCGGTTTACTCTTACTGCAAAGTGAAACCGTGATACACTCTCTCTCTATCGTAACGATAGAGCGCATGTTGAACGTCCTGAACGTCAACAACTGCGTAGTCTAAAAAACTAAACGTTAGTTCATCTTTGAAAACAGTACGAGACTATCAAAGAAATTCTTTCATAAAACATTAAATTTAAAAAGTTTTAAAAAGTTTTAAATTCTTTAAAGGTTAAATACGATATAACGGGCTCAACGTTGATTAACTTCGGTTCCAAGTTAGGACCGCCTACTATCAGGAAAGGTCGCATATAAACAAAACATAAAAATTTATTTTTATATGTTTATAATAAATGGAAAGTTAATCGAAGAGGCCTAATAAAGGCGGAGAGATATAAAATATATAGATCTATAACGTGTTAAGCAAAATTACTAAAAACCTAAACACACTTCCGTCTAAGGGAAGGGTCGGCCATTTAAAAGTGAAAGAGAGTCCATACTCTCTTTGTCACCATAATTAAATCTATCCAAAACGAGTTCAAGTTTTGAGATGAAGATAAAACCCCTGCATAGCGAAAGCTCAAAACTGGAATAGTGTACTTCACCAAATACTGTAGTTGTGAAAACAAATCCAGTTAGTAACAGCGTATTTAGTAGGTCTTGCCAGTGGCACGACAGGAAAATTGGTTCTGTGTTGACATGGAGTACTTGAGTACCTGCTCGACAGATGGCGCAGTTGATATACACCCCCACCTGTATAGCGATCGCTGGCGTATTTTGTCCTTAGGTTTTTCTGTCGGGCAGCAGAGCTGACAGCTATATGATCACCGGCTAAGTTTAATATTGAAAAAGGTAAACCCAATGTAAATAGCGTGGTTTGTATTTCGGTTACGGAACAACTCAATTTTTAACCCCCCTTTTATAAACTTAGGTCATTTCATCTTCTGGAGACAAAGATCTTCTCCACAGTGAGTGGGATTGTGACATTGGATTCCTTTGCTCCTACATTTTACAAACATATCGCTTGTTCCATAGCTTGGTACTGTACCATACTTACCAATGCAACAGGAGGTGTGATTATGTCTGGGGTGTAAAGGGTTAAAACTCTCCTGGCCACAACTGAGAATAATAATTCTCTGGTACACTTCCATCAGGATGACATGGCTCGAGTCCAAAACACGGATTTTGACATAGGAAAAATTTGTTTTTTGGGTGAAATAGCCATGTCGTCCTGATGGCCCGCCCATTACTCTCCATCCCCTCCCAATTCTCAGTGTGGGACCTCGCGTCATGTGATGGCTACTCCTGGAATGGTTCAACAGGAACATGTTAGTAGTAGCACATTGAGGTCGGGAATTGTAACAGCTCACTTGCCCATGTCCTTCCCTCTACCCTTATCCTTCGAGACATGGTTAAATCTATTCGGGGAAGGATAGCCATGGCTTGTTATTAACACATCCCTGATTTATAAATGATATCTCCAGGGATATTCACTCCAGAGGTCAGAACTCTGTTGATACCTCTAAAGTAAAATTTCTCTGGTATATCACTCGCAGAAATACCCCAAGTAAAAGCTGCCATGTCAAATTCTGTTATTTTTTATTGACACAATCTTTCCAAAATGATTCTAATTAGCAAATATCAATAAAAAATCACTAGTAAATCCATTTAAACCCCTAATAATGAATCACTGGGTAAGCAAATCTAAGTTTGTATAATTGATAATTAACGCCGAAAATTCTAGCCCCTGGGGCTAACATACATGGCAAACTGTGTTCCGCTTGCAAGAACATAGAAGCAATGAGATAATGTTTAATGGCAAGTGAAGCGAGCATACGATGGAGCAAAAGCAATTGAACCATTAGCTCAATTAATTATACGGGTATTTGTAGTACGATGAACACTGCACGAACAACTCCATAGAAAATGGGATGGAAAGTCACGTTTTCTAAGAGTCCAAAAGTCCTGGTAAACAAAAACTCCAATGATTTGACCATGTTTCATTAGTATTACTCAAAAGTCACAATTTCTAAGAGTCCAGAAGTCCTGGGAAACAAAAACTCCAATGTTTGGACCTTGTTTCTTTAGTATTACTCGAAAGTCACAATTTCTAAGAGTCCAGAAGTCCTGGGAAACAAAAACTCCAATGTTTGGACCTTGTTTCATTAGTATTACTCGGTAGTTGACCTACCCATAAGTAAAAATTTATGGCTTTCCGCCAGAAACCATTATAAAACACGTTCAATACATCTATAATTACACCATATACCAGATTTTTTAAAGTCATAAAGGATATTGTTTTAGTATAAAAATTTACCAACAGTACGTAGGGTGTACACGTACTGTACACTTACCAAAATGTGTTCATTAACTAACACAATACTTATAATGCGATAAAAACCAATTCAAAACAATAATTGTGTCTTAGTAGACTGCACTTGAGCAATGGTCAGTGAGTTGGTAGGGTTAGGAGTTATCCCAAGGAGTATGTATGATAGCAGCCACTTGTATGTACTGTATTATTATGTCTAACTTAGAATACAGCTGTGTAAGGGGGTTGCAAGGGGGCGTTAGCCACCCCGTGAGGTATATAGGTAAAGACACGGCTTGTAGGTTAGGTTAAGGGGGAAAGTTTAGGTTAGTTGATTTCCCTTTTTAATCAACGCATGAGGAACTGGCCGCTGATATACAAAGGCTCCGTTATCCCACCCTATGACTGTGAGTTGGTAGGGGGAGTTATCCCACCCTTGGGCTGTGAGTTGGTAGGGTTAGGAGTTATCCCACCCTAGGGCTATGATTTGGTAGGGTTAGGAGTTATCCCCCCCTAGGGCTATGATTTGGAAGGGTTAGGAGTTATCCCACCCTAGGACTATGATTTGGTAGGGTTAGGAGTTATCCCACCCTAGGGCTATGATTTAGAAGGGTAAGGAGTTATCCCACCCTAGGGCTATGATTTGGTAGGGTTAGGAGTTATCCCACCCTAGGGCTATGATTTGGTAGGATTAGGAGTTATCCCACCCTAGGGCTATGATTTGGAAGGGTAAGGAGTTATCCCACCCTAGGGCTATGATTTGGTAGGATTAGGAGTTATCCCACCCTAGGGCTATGATTTGGTAGGGTTAGGAGTTATCCCACCCTAGGGCTATGATTTGGTAGGATTAGGAGTTATCCCACCCTAGGGCTATGATTTGGAAGGGTAAGGAGTTATCCCACCCTAGGGCTATGATTTGGTAGGGTTAGGAGTTATCCCACCCTAGGGCTATGATTTGGAAGGGTTAGGCGTTATCCCACCCTAGGGCTATGATTTGGTAGGATTAGGAGTTATCCCACCCTAGGGCTATGATTTGGAAGGGTAAGGAGTTATCCCACCCTAGGGCTATGATTTGGTAGGGTTAGGAGTTATCCCACCCTAGGGCTATGATTTGGAAGGGTAAGGAGTTATCCCACCCTAGGGCTATGATTTGGTAGGGTTAGGAGTTATCCCACCCTAGGGCTATGATTTGGAAGGGTTAGGCGTTATCCCACCCTAGGGCTATGATTTGGTAGGATTAGGAGTTATCCCACCCTAGGGCTATGATTTGGAAGGGTAAGGAGTTATCCCACCCTAGGGCTATGATTTGGTAGGGTAAGGAGTTATCCCACCCTAGGGCTATGATTTGGAAGGGTTAGGCGTTATCCCACCCTAGGGCTATGATTTGGTAGGATTAGGAGTTATCCCACCCTAGGGCTATGATTTGGTAGGGTTAGGAGTTATCCCACCCTAGGGCTATGATTTGGTAGGGTTAGGAGTTATCCCACCCTAGGGCTATGATTTGGAAGGGTAAGGAGTTATCCCACCCTAGGGCTATGATTTGGTAGGGTTAGGAGTTATCCCACCCTAGGGCTATGATTTGGAAGGGTAAGGAGTTATCCCACCCTAGGGCTATGATTTGGTAGGATTAGGAGTTATCCCACCCTAGGGCTATGATTTGGAAGGGTAAGGAGTTATCTCACCCTAGGGCTATGATTTGGAAGGGTAAGGAGTTATCCCACCCTAGGGCTATGATTTGGAAGGGTTAGGAGTTATCCCACCCTAGGACTATGATTTGGTAGGGTTAGGAGTTATCCCACCCTAGGGCTATGATTTGGAAGGGTAAGGAGTTATCCCACCCTAGGGCTATGATTTGGTAGGGTTAGGAGTTATCCCGGCCTAGGGCTATGATTTGGAAGGGTTAGGAGTTATCCCACCCTAGGGCTATGATTTGGTAGGGTTAGGAGTTATCCCACCCTAGGGCTATGATTTGGTAGGGTTAGGAGTTATCCCACCCTAGGGCTATGATTTGGAAGGGTAAGGAGTTATCCCACCCTAGGGCTATGATTTGAAAGGGTTAGGAGTTATCCCACCCTAGGGCTATGATTTGGTGGGGTTAGGAGTTATCCCACCCTAGGGCTATGATTTGGAAGGGTAAGGAGTTATCCCACCCTAGGGCTATGATTTGGTAGGGTTAGGAGTTATCCCACCCTAGGGCTATGATTTGGAAGGGTAAGGAGTTATCCCACCCTAGGGCTATGATTTGGTAGGGTTAGGAGTTATCCCACCCTAGGGCTATGATTTGGTAGGGTTAGGAGTTATCCCACCCTAGGGCTATGATTTGGAAGGGTTAGGAGTTATCCCACCCTAGGGCTATGATTTGGTGGGGTTAGGAGTTATCCCACCCTAGGGCTATGATTTGGAAGGGTAAGGAGTTATCCCACCCTAGGGCTATGATTTGGTAGGGTTAGGAGTTATCCCACCCTAGGGCTATGATTTGGAAGGGTAAGGAGTTATCCCACCCTAGGGCTATGATTTGGTAGGGTTAGGAGTTATCCCACCCTAGGGCTATGATTTGGTAGGGTTAGGAGTTATCCCACTCTAGGGCTATGATTTGGTGGGGTTAGGAGTTATCCCACCCTAGGGCTATGATTTGGAAGGGTAAGGAGTTATCCCACCCTAGGGCTATGATTTGGTAGGGTTAGGAGTTATCCCACCCTAGGGCTATGATTTGGAAGGGTAAGGAGTTATCCCACCCTAGGGCTATGATTTGGTAGGGTTAGGAGTTATCCCACCCTAGGGCTATGATTTGGTAGGGTTAGGAGTGATCCCACCCTAGGGCTATGATTTGGAAGGGTTAGGAGTTATCCCACCCTAGGGCTATGATTTGGAAGGGTTAGGAGTTATCCCACCCTAGGGCTATGATTTGGTAGGGTTAGGAGTTATCCCACCCTAGGGCTATGATTTGGAAGGGTAAGGAGTTATCCCACCCTAGGGCTATGATTTGGTAGGGTTAGGAGTTATCCCACCCTAGGGCTATGATTTGGTAGGGTTAGGAGTTATCCCACCCTAGGGCTATGATTTGGAAGGGTAAGGAGTTATCCCACCCTAGGGCTATGATTTGGTAGGGTTAGGAGTTATCCCACCCTAGGGCTATGATTTGGTAGGGTTAGGAGTTATCCCACCCTAGGGCTATGATTTGGAAGGGTTAGGAGTTATCCCACCCTAGGGCTATGATTTGGAAGGGTTAGGAGTTATCCCACCCTAGGGCTATGATTTGGTGGGGTTAGGAGTTATCCCACCCTAGGGCTATGATTTGGAAGGGTAAGGAGTTATCCCACCCTAGGGCTATGATTTGGTAGGGTTAGGAGTTATCCCACCCTAGGGCTATGATTTGGAAGGGTAAGGAGTTATCCCACCCTAGGGCTATGATTTGGTAGGGTTAGGAGTTATCCCACCCTAGGGCCGTGAGTTGGTAGGGTTAGGAGTTATCCCACCATAGGGCTGTGATTTGGTAGGGTTAGGAGTTATCCCAACCTAGGGCTGTGAGTTAGTAGGGTTAGGAGTTATCCCACCCTAGGGCTGTGTGTTAGTAGGGTTAGGTGTTATCCCACCATAGGGCTTTGAGTTAGTAGTGTTAGGAGTTATCCCACCATAGGGCTGTGATTTGGTAGGGTTAGGAGTTATCCCAACCTAGGGCTTTGAGTTAGTAGTGTTAGGAGTTATCCCACCATAGGGCTTTGAGTTAGTAGTGTTAGGAGTTATCCCACCATAGGGCTTTGATTTGGTAGGGTTAGGAGTTATCCCACCCTAGGGCTTTGAGTTAGTAGGGTTAGGAGTTATCCCACCCTACGGCTGTGAGTTGATAGGGTTAAGTTATCCACTCTAGGGCTGTGATTTGGTAGGGTTAGGAGTTATCCCACCTTAGGGCTGTGATTTGGTAGGGTTAGGAGTTATCCCACCTTAGGGCTGTGATTTGGTAGGGTTAGGAGTTATCCCACCCTAGGGCTATGATTTGGAAGGGTAAGGAGTTATCCCACCCTAGGGCTATGATTTGGTAGGGTTAGGAGTTATCCCACCCTAGGGCTATGATTTGGTAGGGTTAGGAGTTATCCCACCCTAGGGCTATGATTTGGAAGGGTTAGGAGTTATCCCACCCTAGGGCTATGATTTGGTGGGGTTAGGAGTTATCCCACCCTAGGGCTATGATTTAGAAGGGTTAGGAGTTATCCCACCCTAGGGCTATGATTTGGAAGGGTTAGGAGTTATCCCACCCTAGGGCTATGATTTGGTGGGGTTAGGAGTTATCCCACCCTAGGGCTATGATTTGGAAGGGTAAGGAGTTATCCCACCCTAGGGCTATGATTTGGTAGGGTTAGGAGTTATCCCACCCTAGGGCTATGATTTGGAAGGGTAAGGAGTTATCCCACCCTAGGGCTATGATTTGGTAGGGTTAGGAGTTATCCCACCCTAGGGCCGTGAGTTGGTAGGGTTAGGAGTTATCCCACCATAGGGCTGTGATTTGGTAGGGTTAGGAGTTATCCCAACCTAGGGCTGTGAGTTAGTAGGGTTAGGAGTTATCCCACCCTAGGGCTGTGTGTTAGTAGGGTTAGGTGTTATCCCACCATAGGGCTTTGAGTTAGTAGTGTTAGGAGTTATCCCACCATAGGGCTGTGATTTGGTAGGGTTAGGAGTTATCCCACCTTAGGGCTGTGATTTGGTAGGGTTAGGAGTTATCCCACCTTAGGGCTGTGATTTGGTAGGGTTAGGAGTTATCCCACCTTAGGGCTGTGATTTGGTAGGGTTAGTTTTCCCAAACTAGGGCAGCAATTACTTGCAGTTTCACGGTGTTCGCGCCTGCCTATGTTACCTAGCCCCCCCCCTCCCCCCAATAATGGGGGCTGATCCCCCCCCCTCCCCCCAATAATGGGGGCTGATTATATTTAACCCCTTGAGCGAAAATTAATTGTTTGTTATAACTTGGAAAATATAATTTTCTGACAGATGCCATCAAATTAATTCAATTCTAACAAAAATACAACAGAAATACATCTTATTTTCACCAAAAGGATTATTGGTTACTTATGAAATTTTACCGATTTGCCTTAGCTTACTGGTAAGTTAAGGGCTCTTGAGTATATTCATGAATTGGCTGAGCCTATACAGCATACCAAGGTTCCAGTGACATATATTTTTATTTAAATAAGATGAACTTACTTACAATCTTAAGTAATGTAGGTGTTCCTTGTTAGAGTCATTTGATTGATTCAAGTCGAAAACCACAAGCAAAACTTACTTCTACGTCAATGAATCACTTCTCTATCTCGTAATAGATCAAACACCACAGGTCTTGTACTTAGTCAATTACAGCAACTGCTTGATTGACTCAAGTTCTGTTAATGAACAAGGTCATTCTCGTCCCCAACTCGAGTATTATAACGTCAAAATGTTCACATGGTTCCTGGTTCCTGGTTCCTGGTTCCTTATCGCTCACTCCGCAAAATAAGTTTGGGGGCACTCTATCTCTTTATAGATAGGTGCAAAGCTTCTAAGCTTATTCTTATTATTAAGTTTATATCATCTGTGCCTTAAATAAATTAATATCATAATGAGCTTCACAATCTTTACTTTTATTCCCTTATACTTTGAAATTGGATACGATAACACCTTGCTATCATCAGTTTTGGCAACCTGTTGTGGTAATCAGTTTGGGCTTCCTAAACTCTTCTTTTATATTCATTGCCCTATCTATAAATTCAGCCAGATCCCTGCTAGGATTTTTTAGCATACCTAAACTTATTTCTACATTCTTTAGCTGTTCTAACTTTGGGCATAAAAATAAATGTTCGGTGGTGTCTTCTTCCTCTTTGCATAGATCACACAAATTGTCATCATATTTTCCCCTGAAATTTGCTTTTAAGTTGAGCATATTTAATCTTGCTTTCATCACAAGGGATGCCTTATCCAGATACATTTCTCTGATATAAGGCATAGGGCCATTTCCTTTAATAAATCTTAATTTTTTCATTATTTTCTTTTTTTCTTCAATAGTTTCTTCTATTTTTTCTATAATTCTTTTCTTGATTTCTTTTTTCAGGGTCCTTTTCCCCCAACTTCTTATTTCTTCCACTTCCATCCCATATTTACTGCAGATTTCTTCTACGCTCTTGCTCCAGCACTTCCCATACGGGTTCTTCAACTGATCCTCAATTATCTCTCTTACTAATCTTTTTTCCTCGGAGTTTATGATGTTATGGAAGAGCATTAACTTCTTATATTCTATTCTGCAGGACACCGGCCATATTCCTGTTTCTGCAAGTATGCCCCAATATGGAGTACTCGCAGGTAGTTCATACATATTTCTTATCATCTTGTATTGGAGGTTTTCTAGATCTTTCATATCTTTGTCCCTAATTACACTCCAGGTCTCCACGTTGGCAAATATTGTTGGTACAACTACTGTTTCATATATTTTCTTTCTGACTTCCAATGCCATATTTTCTTATTTCTTGGGTCATATATGCAACCCTCTGGGTTTTTTTACTGATACTCAATTCTTTGTTTCCCTTCTCTGTATACCATTCACCCAGATACTTATATTCCTTAACTAAACTTACTTTTCCGTTCTTCACTTTTGTTTCAATCTCCACCTCTTTCTCTTTCTTTCTTTTGTTAATTCTTAATACACCCTATTTTTTGGGGTTGGTGTTTATAGTGAATTTCTTTAGGGTCTCTAGGCTATGACAGTTACTTATGGCACTTTCGATACCATCTTTCCTTCCTGAGGGAAACATTATATCATCTACATATACAAGTGATTCAATTTCAATATTTCTTATCAATGTGATATTTTTTCTGCTAATGCTATTAACTTTGTCAGTTGCTATACTGCATAGCTTGGGTCCATATATAGTTCCTTGTCTAACATTTCCTTCAATCGTTATATCTTCTGTTGTACCTGCTGGGCAGTTGATGGCTGCTCTACCTTTTTCATTCATTTTTTTTAACTATCAGTGCTTCTTTCCATCCTATCATTTTTCCCCATTTCTTTTATGCAGTCCTTTAGATCTAGCTTATCAAAGCACTTATACGCATCACAGAACCATACGTATGTCGACCCTCCCAAATAGGCGTTATAGTCTATTACTGCATTTAGTGTAAGCAGATGATCGGCCGTAGATCTTCCTTCAATGCCTCCACACTGGAATCGACTCATCTCTTCTTTGAATCTGTCCTTATATTTTTTCTTCCTTATTTTCTCGTATATTTTACTAATTATGCTTGTAATAAATAAGCCTCTTTTATTTCTAGTTCCATTTTATTTCCCTTTTTGTGGATTGAAAGTAAATAGGAACGATTTCCATTTGTATTTGGCATGTAAACAATGTACAAACGAGCTACAAGCGAGGGGTGTGCTCTACAACGTTCACAGTGTCACACACAGGTGACGTTCATAAGTCATGGTTCTCTATCTCCTCCCAAGTCTTGATCGGCTAGGAAGAGACTGATTAAGTTTGAACAGTAATTAACTGGGTCATTGAGTTTAAAATGGAAAATCTTCACTGAACAGCCTGATAGTTCTGTAAATTATACTGATAAATGAATGTAATGAGGATGGTAATATGACATCTAGTCTAATAACAGGTTGATCAAACATTCTTCAAACTAGTAAAGTTCCACAAAGCAATAATTACACTGATGAAAGTAATGCAATGTCTGAATTATTATCAGGTCGATCGAGCATTCTACGACATTGGATATAGACATGTTAATCATGAGATGAAAAATCATAGTCTTCATGCCATTTGGGCGTTTTGACAGTCCTGGATGGCCGGCCCACGGCGAGACCAATTGGTGGGATGGGATTTGCTAGTTGGGGTGGAGCAGCTGGCGTTGAAGGTCTGACACGACTTGGTGTTGCTGGTGGGGGCAGTGGAGTGTAGTCGTTCGGCGTTGTGTGTATAAGCTGGCGAGTGTGGTTGGCCGGCTTTACAGGCGTGAGTGGGGGAGGTTGATCGACTGATGTTGGGTAATGTCGGTCAGCCAGCAGTTGTGGTTGGTCAGCAGGTGGGTCCGGCGGTGTTGATACGTGTCGGTGAGTCTCCTTCTGCTTGGTCGGGGCCGCGCTTGCGGGTGGTTGAAGGGGTATACCACCATAGGTTATATTTTGCGGCTCTGTCGGGGTCGTAAACGGTGTGAACTTTCTCAGGAATTTCCGATTGCGCAGCGATACTCGGCCCGAGCCATCAACCTTTACCACGTACTGGTCGTACTGCCTTACCTCGACGACTGTCCCGGTCCTGTCCCATTTGGTGGGATGTGGGCCAGTTTGATTCTGGATGCGAACATGGTCACCAACCCGTAGGGGTGGCAGACGGCGAGTGTGTTGTGACCAAGTGTCCATCATGCGGACATGGCGCTTGCGTAGGGCTTCTTCCCTGGATGTCAGGGTTTCGCGCCATGTGGTGTGGGGGTTGTACTTCCCAGGAAGGATAGGGATGAGATCGCGGATCGGGTGACCGAAGACGCACATGGCTGGGGAGATTCTTGTGACTGGGTCTGGAGTGTTCCTGTACTGGAGGACTGCTTTCTGAACGGCATCTGTGTCTAGGTCTCCATTTGTCCCCGTGTTGTTAGTAATCAGGCGCTTCATCGTTTTCACTCCGATTTCCGCTCGGCAATTGCTGTGTGGAAATGCTACTGATGACAGTCGGTGGTGGACACCCCAGTCTCTCAAGAACCCACGTGTTTCGGTTGCCGTGAATTCTGGCCCACCATCGCTGGCAAGTTCCTCAGGAATTCCGTACGTGACGAATGCACGGCGCAGGTTGTCAATTAGTCCTTTGGCACCACTGGTAGACTTTGATATAAGTGGCCAGTTCGAGTATCGGTCCACAATTACCAGGTAGTGGGCGCCCTTGTGAGTGAAGTAGTCGGCACAAATTGACTGGAATGGGTAAACAGGCAAGACGGGTGGGGTAGGGGGGGCTGATGGTTGGGAGGGGGCCATGCGGTGGCAATCCTCACAGTTATCTCTAGTCGCCTGTATGTCTGCGGTAATGCCTGGCCAGTACACTGATGCCTCTGCACGAGCAGTCATCATGGAAACACCCTGATGTGCCGAATGTAATGCGGATAGGACACCCTGGCGCAAGCACGTCGGAATGATAACACGATCTTTGAACAATGCGACACCGTCGAAGGTGAAGAGCTCGTTCCGTAGGTGGTAATACGCACGGAGGTGTTGTGGCATGTCATCTTTTGATGTCGGGAACCCATGTTCGATGAGCTCTGTGAGCGCGTGAAGGGCGGGATCGCTTGCTGTAGATTCCCGTACACGGTTCCAGGTGACCTCTGGAAGGGAATCTAGGGCTGTGAGGTATGCGGGCTCTTCAATCGTGCATGTGTCACAGTCCCTCATGCGTATGCCGGCAAGGATATCGTGGTGGACCGACGGTATGGAGTGGTCGCAGACTGATGCATTGTCGTCAGGGAGATACAGTTTTTCTGGGTTGGTGTCGCCTCTCGGATGACGTGAAATGGCATCAGCTGCTTTGTTGCGCATCCCTGGCACGTATACGATGCGGAAGCGGTAGCGCAGTGTCTTCTCCTTTAGGTTGCGCAGTCGGGGATTCGGGATGTCATCCAGGGATCGGTTCCCCAACACCTTTAATAGTGGCTTGTGATCTACCGCAATGACCAGGTTTGAGCAGCCGAGGACAAAGTAGCGTGATTTGTCAAGGGCATCGGCTACCGCCAGGGCTTCCCCCTCTATCGCAGCATACCTGGATTCGGCTGGGTGCGTGAAACGACTCCCGACTAGGGTCACCTTCCAACCTTCGCGGCAGCAGAATGGCTTGTCTATTGGGCATTAGCAATGTTTTCTTTAGACCAATGCCTTCTTTAGACCAATCGGTCGCAAGGCATGTCGGCTTGGTTTTGTCGAAGATGCGCACCCCGTTGGTAATTTCATCTACAATGGCCTCTTTAGATGCTTGGAATGCGCTTTCAAGATCGTCGGTCCACGTAAATGCCTTGTCGGGTTTCAGTAGCTCGCGGAATGGGAGCATGCGCTCAGCCATACTGAAAGCATAAGACACTTGGTTTACTAGGCCAAACCACGATCGAGCGTCGGTAATGTTCTTCGGGCGTGGGAAGTCTGATATTGCCTGCAGGTATTTCGCACAAGGGCGCACACTGTCCATTGAGATGGTGAAGCCGGCAAATTCTACCTCGCGACAGCCAAACAAAAATTTGTCGGGATTGAGGGTGATGCCGTTTCTCCCGCAGACGTCGAGCCAAGTGACTGCCTGGTAGAAGCTTTCCTCAATAGTGTCGGCCCACAGTAATGTGTCATCAACGCATTTCGTCATATCACGGACGTCGGATACTATCTCATCATATCGCCTTGAGTAGCCATCGCCTGACGCGGCATAGCCTTGTGGGGCGACACAGTATCGATATCTGCCCCAGGGTGTGATAAAGGTGGTCATGTGGCGGTCCTCCTTGTGCAGTGGTACACTGTGGTATCCATTCCAGGCATCGAACACTGTTTTTAGTTTCCCCGGTGGGACACAACGGGCCTGATGAAAGGGCGATTGGGTGTGGTGTGTTTCACGAGTGGCATGAGCATTGAGAGCCTGAAGGTCTACCGTCCTTCTAGGCTTCCCCGTCTTCTTGGCGCAGACTACCATTCTGTGGCACCATGTCACCGGCTCTCCTACGGGCACTGGCTCGATAACTCCCATTTTGACGTCTTGGTCCAGACCTGCCTTCACGGTTTCTTGCCAGTGTAATGCTACTGGAATGGGGGTGTGATGGGCAACGGGCTTGGCATCTGAGTCAACCATCAAGCGCATCGGTGGGCCCGCCATCATGGGGAGGGGCTGGTGGACGCACGTGTTGAATGTGCTGGAGGCATAAAGTTCCTTCAGGTATTGTTGAATGGCCTCCCTGTTACCTTCTGTGGCCGGCATGGGGATAGACGTAGGTTTAGGTGGGGGCGCCGTGCGCCGAGGACAATTGCATTGAGATGTCACGCCATTGTCACATGTGTCATTTTGCGGCGTACAATTGTCTGTGGTTGCCGCACTGCACGACATCTCACCCAGTGTGGGGAAATCTTTGGAGATTATCCCAAGATCGACGCAGGCGCTGCGTGACAAGAACACTCTGTCGGTCGAATCCGTGACATACACTATTTGCCGAGATTCGGTTTGCGGATCTCCGGCGTGTGTTCCGCAGAATCGGACGATGGCTGCCCCTAAGATACGGATATCTTGTTTATTCGCAGCCTTCATTCTCATCGAGACCGGGAGCAGGTCCACGGTCGTCAGGCCCATCTGCTCGATAACGTTAACCCCGACCAGACAACTCTGGCAACCGGTGTCGGCCATGGCAGGGAGTGTTGCAGGTCTTGCGCGCTTGACCGGTCTGAATCCCAGGGCAAGGTAATCCCCTGCATGGATGCTGAGTCGGAGGTTTATGAACGGCTGCGGTTGGGAGTTCCGCCTGAGCCATCTGTCGCACATGTTGTCATACAGGTGGTGATCTAGTGCTAGCAACTGTTCACCGTCGATCGTTCGGATATCTGACATGGCACACAACTCGACGAATGCTGCCGTCTGTTCGTCGCATGCGTCTGTGTTGGCAGATTCAGCCGCCAATTTACTCCGGCACATTCGCTCTATGTGGTTATCGCGATTACATTTGCGGCACTTTCTACTGTAAGCCGGGCACTCAGTCTTCCTGATTCGCCAGGGCGCATTCTTGCCATGGCCCTTCTCACCACAGTACCCGCAAACAGCTTGTCTGCCACCGTCACTTGCATCCGTCTGACGTGCATCACCCCTGTTTACCGCGTTTTGGCGCTTGATGCGGCGATAGGAGCTGGTGACAGCCTCCGCGCATTGACTGTGGGTGTCCAGCAATCGGGACGCAGACTGCTTACCAGACTCTTTCGCTTCGATGAACCTGATCGTTTCCTCCAGCGACATCTCCTGCCGCTGGTCGCTAAGTAGATCCAGCTGGATGTCCTGGTCAGCGATACCTCGTGCAAGCACATCTTTGATCACGTCGTCCGCAAAGTTTACGTTTAGGCCACATATGCACTTCCTGACGTATTTGCACGTGTTTGCTTGGGCCTTCACGCGGGCGTGAAATGCCCGTATCGGTTCCTCGCGGCCCTGTCGCATGTTTGAGAGAGCCGCCCGCGCCACCATTGCGTTCTCCCCGCGCACCGCGAGGGCTTTTATCGCACTAAGCACCGCATCCTCCGATTCGCCTACCAGGCTCCTCCCCGCGGCGCTGGTGATGTCCTTGCGTAGGCTCTCCTCACAACATTCAAGGAGCTGTACCACAACATCATCCCCTTGGAGCCCGGTTCCCTTGCGGTATTCGCCCCAACGAGTTAGGAAGTAGTCCCACTCCCCACTCGTGCCGGCCGCTGATATCGTTGGGCGCTTAAGTTTTTCAACCTTGGTGCTTGGCGGGTGGTACTGAGCTACTGGGCCCTGGGCATGAGTCGTTGTGTGCGCGTTCAGGAGCGCTGCGGTAATGATGGGCTCTGTGGATGCCTCGGTTCGATAGGTGCATCCAGGCACTGGGCAACCAATGCTTTGTGCGGCCATTTTGCTGCTTATCACTGTGAATTACCTACTAGGGAATTACTGACATAAATAGGAACGATTTCCATTTGTATTTGGCATGTAAACAATGTACAAACGAGCTACAAGCGAGGGGTGTGCTCTACAACGTTCACAGTGTCACACACAGGTGACGTTCATAAGTCATGGTTCTCTAGAAAGTATCCGCATCTCTTCCCACTCTTTAGGGATACATATGCTTTCGTCAATTTCTGTGAGTATCAGCTTCAGGCTTTCTATTATCTCATTCCCCATCATTTTAATCATAACATTGTTCAATCCTTGCCTGTCCATTGTGTATTTGTCTTTCAGGCTTTTTATGATGGCTTCTACTTCTTGATATGTTATTTTTTCTTCCTTGCTGGATCTCACTCTGTCACTTCCTGACAGCCATTTATCAAACATGTTGTTGATTTCTTCTGCCAGGGTCTCTTCTTCACTTGGGGGATTTTCTAGCTTAAATAAATCACTGTAGAATTTCTCATATTCTTTCTTTATTTCTTCAATATCCTCTATTATTTCTCCATCCTTTCCTCTGATTGCTGTACATTTACTGGCATTTTTTCCATCCACTTTCTTCTTGAATTCCCAGAAGGCTGTGCTGTTCATACCTCCTTTTGCTTTGATTTCTTCTACTTGCTTGATTATTCTTAAACCTTCCTCTTTTTGTTTTTCTTCTTGTATGTATAGGTCAACAAGGCTCTCCTGTACTTTAATTCTTCTCTTGACCTCATTGTTTTCCTTTCCAACATTAATACAATTCTTTTTTAAGGTTCTTTTAAGTTTCATTAATTTCCTTAATTCCTTGGACCTCTTGTTTTTTCTGTTTGTCTCTTTTACACTACATTTTCTTAATATTTCTTGCACTTTTTTTTGCCATTTTGAATATTTTATTCTTATATTAGCTTTTTCTTTGGCAATCTTTATGAGTTCCTTTTTATCTTTGTGGACTTTTAGATGGTTCCAGACTATTTTATATCTTACCTTTCTTTCTTTCTTGTTTAGGGTCAACCAATTCATTTTGAGTAGGATGGCACAGTGATCAGAATACACCATTTCTTTTGATATTCTGTAGGGTGTTATCAATTTCTCTTCGTCAATTACCATGCTCCTAATGCCTTCTTCGTCTTCTTCTCTAACTAGAGCATACTCTATCACTGATTTCTTCTCTTTTTCAATTCTCGTCCAAGTCCCTCTGCATTTCGGGTTGCTATTTGCAATTATCATGTTGGACTCCTCTGCTAAATCTCTTAACATTTTGCCTGATTTTGTAATCTCATTACTATTGTTTTTTATTATGCTTCCTACTTTACAGTTGAAGTCTCCCATTACAATTACTTTTTCTTCTCTGCTATTTGCTATCATTATTTCGTCTTTAATAGACTTGTACATATTTTCTAAATGGCTTGACTTTGTTTTATTTTCTTGTGGGGCATAGATTACTCCTAATCTGACTTTAGTCTTCCCATTATCAATTTTTACCCATTGAGAAACGTGACCCTGATTTTCGCTTTTTATTTCCACCGTTACATTTTGCAATTCATTTTTTATTGCAATCAACACTCCTCCTCCGTTTGATTTTCTATTATTATTAAAGACCCTATAACCTGCTATCTTCAAATTTTCTTCCTCCTTCAGATGTGTTTCTGTGATGCAAATAACGGTTGGTTTAACTTTTTCTATTATTTCCTCTAGCGAGTCCACTTTTGATTTTATGCCCCTTATGTTAATGTAATAGAGCTTGAAAGCTTTGTAAAATTTTGCTTTCTTTTTTCTTCTTCTCTTTTTATTTCTTCTTTTCTCTTCCATTTTTACAGGCAACGACCTGTTCTTCCTTGACCACCCTGTGGTATCATGTAGTCCATTCCTAAGGCTGTGTTGGGGTTTCCCACTGCCCTTTCTGCCCACGTCAAGTTGTGTTGACTCGGGTTGTATGATTTTTCGTACCTTATTTCTTGTATCAATCTCCCCATTTCCTCCATTCTTGAATTTAAAAAATTTAATTGGTTTTCCATCCTCTTTTTACTTGGACCGTTGCTTACTTGATTCCTTACTTTTCCCCCCTTTATATGTTCATACTGCTTCTCGTTTCCTCTAAATTTTGATCTGGTTTCTTTGAATCTAACATTGTTGTGCCTGAATGAGCATGTATGGCCTCTTTTGCAGGTACCGTTCACATAATCTCTGCATATTTTCGATCCATCTTTCCCATAGTTTATTTTGTTGACCATTTTCTTTTCCCAGTGACCATATTTGCACTCCCTGCCTAACCTACACCTGCCTTCTTTGTAAAACTTACATTGAATATGCTTCCTCATCTCGTTTCTCTGAGGGTTATCTTCACCTTCCTGGCTGCGCCTGTGGAGGAAGTCGCATGATCGTCCTTTTTTACAGATTCCCTTTCTAAAGTAGTAGCATATTTTGGGGGTCTTTTCTTTCCGTTTTTCTGAGGGAATCTCATTCTGTTCTTTCTCTTTTCCATCGTTACTTGTTTCATCTTTGCTTTCTTCTTTATTTACCACTGAATTATTTTCACCTGAATTTGAATTTTCCCCCTCTGTTGTCTCTGTTCATTCTAAACTAGTTTCCCTTTCATTTGCCAACTCCTCTACTTTGCCCTCTGTTATTAATTTTCTGTTGATGATCTTCAAGTCCTCAATGTAGGACCATTGGTTCCCTATTGTACGTTTATGGTCAGCCAGTTCACCTAGGCACAATTCTAGCTCATCTTTATAGTTCCGACACTCTTTTTTAAGCATTTCTATTTCAGCATCTCGTGAACTGATTTTGTAGCAGTTATCTTCCAGCAATTTTGACATCAAATTTATGTGGTTTCCCATTTGCGACTCTGACATTAAATTTTCTCCTTTTTTGTTTTTGTCTTTTCCGTCACCACATTTTCCCATCAGGAATTGTTTTGTTTCTACTGAGCAGCCTGCACAAAACCAGAAAAGCCCATCAATCTTTTCTGTCATTTTGATAGTTTTGATCAGAGTTTTTTTTTTGGCTTTTTGTTGTGGTTGCTAAATTAATGCACTGGAGGCAGTACCACTCCTTGCATTTATCGCATTCTGCGCTTTCATCGTCCGGGCCCAACTCTAGAGTACAGCTGGCACATTGGTCTGAATCACTACACTCTTTTTGTGTGGACGTGACTATTGTATCCAGCTCTACGTCTTCCCCCGACTTTCCTTCTATAATATTCCTGCTATCTCCTATGTCTATAAGTCTACTTTCTTGTGAGTCCTGGCTGTTATCCCCTAGACTAATCATAGACACGTCCGTCTTATCTAGGCTAGCTTCTTTCATTTTTCCCACAACTTTGATTATTCTACCCCTAGTAGACGTGGTTTTGCATCCTACTCTATCGGCCATATTATTTAATTAACTTTTCTTTGCTGTTGTTTTCTCGTGTATTTTTTAAATCAGGTATGCCGACCACGTGAGTTGCCTCGACTGAGAACACAAGATATTATCTTACCTTATTTCAATTTTGTCCCGACTTTGAGTTATTGCTTGAATTACTCGTTACTTCACTCTCAGTTTGACTTTCACAATTTACACTATTTCACGTTAATTTCTCACTAATTATCTTATTTTGCAGAGCACTAAGAGTACAGCGGCCTTTGTTCAGGTTCAGGCTTTTTGTTCTAAAATGCCAACAGCATCTGGTGTTCCCAGGCGGTCACCCATCCAAGTACTCACATGTTGAACAGTACTTGGTGCCGAAGATTTGTCATCATCAGGTTCAGGTTCTGGGGTGAGGCAGAACCTTTACAACGGCGCCTCCAACGTTTATCTTCTTGTAATGTTTTGTCTTTTCTTCCACATTAGATTTAAAACTTCTTTTTTCTTTTCTATATTTGTTTCACTAAATAAAAATATTCTTACTATTTTCTTTAGGTCTTCGTCGTATGGTTGTTGTAGCTCAATTACTTCATTCCTTTCTTTTCTATATTCCTGGCAAAATAACAAAAAATGTATCAAATCTTCCTCCTCATTTTCACAAAAATTACAGTTTACATTCCCTCCATTGTGTCTATTTACAATATTTAGTTTTAACGTATTAGTTCTTGCTCTAAAAAATATCACTGAAGCAAATGTATTGTCATAAATTAACTCTTCTTTAATTTCTTTCTTCCACGTTTTATATATTTCTAAGCTCACTTTACTTTCTATTTCTTCTTTCCACTTTTCAGTATCCCACTTTCTGGTTTCCGTTTTTATTTCTGCCTTGTTCATTCTTCTTATTTGTCTTATGCCTAAACTTAATTCTTCCAAATACTTTGCAGGTTGTTTCCACCATCTTCCTTCTTTTTCTTGAATATCCTGGGTAATTATTTTCAGTATTTCCTTCTTTCCATTCAGGGTACGATTTAAGTACTGCAGCTTCCCATCCATCACCCTTGCTTTCATAGAAGATGCACCTATCTCCCCTCTTAGAGTAGTATTAGCTGTGCTTTTAATGGCACCTAAAATTTTCCTGTATACCCCATTCTCTATTCTTTGTAGTTTCTCTATTTCAGTTTCTGTTAGATTTATAACACTTGTTCCATACAAAATAGATGGTAAAGCAATACTTTTCCAGAACGTTTTTCCTATCATTACTTTATTGCAACTTTTCTCTATAACTGAATATGTTAGATTAGCTAATTTTTGTGCCTTTTCTATCATTACCCTTTTCTGAGTTTTAAATATATTCCTACTAACGTCTAGCTTTATTCCTAAGTATATCAAACAACAAACATTTAGAAGCGTTTGGCTTTTACATATTTTTATTTCTTTTGTTTATTTCAATTATAATTTGTTAATTTAAGTATTAGCATGTATTAAATTAACATTATTTAGTTCATTTATTATAAAATTTAAAATTTTAAAGCCAAAATAATTATCTCCCTTTGGTAATAAGTGATTTCTCATAATTAAATAACTAATATCATATGAAACGCCCCTATATTCAGGTGAGTTCGCAGATAATACGTAAACAGACATTTGGAAACGTTTGTTTTTTACAAAATTTATATTTTTTATTTATTTCATGTTATTTGTTTATTTAAGTATATACATAATTAAATTTTCATTATTTATTTTCTTTAATATTAAATTTAAAATTTTAAAGTAAAAAAAAATTAACTCCTTTTGATAATAATTGATTTCTATTAGTAAAATAATAAATATTATATAAAACGCCTCTACATTCAAGTGAGTTCGCAGATAAACGTAAATAGTAAAAAAAGGGAAAAGGGTAAAGTAAATACTAGAGTTCATGAATAAGAAAAATCTAATACTATTGAATAGTGATGGAAAATGTAAATAAAATTAAACCTATGCCTGAGAGAGAGAGAGAGAGAGAGAGAGAGAGAGAGAGAGAGAGAGAGAGAGAGAGAGAGAGAGAGAGAGAGAGAGAGAGAGAGATGGGGGGGGGGGGCAAAAAACTATAGACATAAAATGAAAGAAGTCAAGCATAGAAACTTCAAGGGAATACAAAACATAAAAAAAACATAAATGACAAGAAGTAAAGAAACCCACAGTTACGTATTCAAGACCAACATTCCTTAAAATTAATCATATAAGATATTTATGGATATTCTAACAACTTGTAAGAAAATTAAATGGACATGGGCGGGACATATGTTGAGAATGACAGACAGCAGATGGGCATTAAGAATAACAGAATGAGTCCCTAAAGATCGTAAAAGAAACAGAGGAAGGAAGAGGAGGCGATGGATTGACGAGCTAAGGAAGTGTGCTGGTATATACTGGCATAGAAAAACCATAAACGGACGTGAGCTTGTTTAAGGCCTTTGTCCTGCAGTGTACATACATACACACATACACACACACACACACACACACACACACACACACACACACACACACACACACATATATATATATATATATATATATATATATATATATATATATATATATATATATATATATATATATATATATATATATATATATATATATATATAGCCTATTACTTGCTAAGCTACAAACCTTGTTGGAAAAGTGGAATGCTATAAGCCCAGGGGCCCCAAAAGGGATATAGCCCAGTTAGGAAAGAAAAAAAAAAGGAAAAATAAAACATTGTAAGAGCAGTAACAACATTAAAATAAATATTTCCTATAGAAAATATAAAAACTTTAACAAAACAAGAGGAAGAGAAATTAGATAGAATAGTGTGCCCAAGTTTACCCTAAAGCAAGAGAACTCTAACGCAAGACAGTGGAAGACCATGATAAAGAGGCTATGACACTATCCAAGATTAGAGAACAATCGTTTGATTTTGGAGTGTTCTTCCCCTAAAAGAGCTGCTTACCATAGCTGAAGAGTCTCTTCTACCCTTACCAAGAGGAAAGTAGCCACTGAACAGTTACAGTGCAGTAGTTAACCCCTTGGGCGAAGAAGAATTGTTTGGTAATCTCAGTGTTGTTAGGTGTATGAGGACAGAGAAGAATATGTAAAGAATAGGCTAGACTATTCGGTGTATGTGTAGTCAAAGGGAAAATGAACCGTAACCAGAGAGGAAGATCCAATGTAGTGCGGTCTGGCCAGTCAAAGGACCCCTTAACTCTCTAGCAGTAGTATCTCAATAGATGGCTGGCGCCCTGGCTAACCTACTATATATATATATATATATATATATATATATATATATATATATATATATATATATATATATATATATATATATATATATATATATATATATATATATATATATATATATATATATATATATATATATATATATATATATATATATATATATATATATAAATTACAAGGTAGAGCATGCTAAGTACTTTAGTATTGATAGTGAAGTCAAGAGAAAAGCCAGGAATGACTGGAGAGAATATTTAGACAGTAAAGCAGATGAGACTGACAAAGCTATGAATTCAGGGAGTGACTATGGTGTAGGAATTTCTCATAGAATTAACTATTAATGAAATCTCTACGGGGGCCAAGAAGAAGAAGCATATACCCATCAAAGAGAGAGATGGACCTGTTACAACAGAAAATGAAGAAAGGCAACGTTAGATGGAACATTTCAGTGAGGTCAGGAGTAGGAGATATGAAGGGAATAATTTGATTGATATACCTGAAGCTGATGAAGACCTTGATGTGTCCATGAATGAATTCAGTGTGTTTGAAGTCGAAGTTATCATTAAAAAAGTCAAGAGATGGAAAGCCTCTGGATACGACGGAATAACTGCTGATGTGATATTGGCCAAAAATGAAGTGACTGAGAATACTTAAAAGATTATTTTGAAGAATGTGGCAAAACCTGATGAATGGGACTTTTCTCATAATCATTCAAATAGATATTTTCATTCAACAGAGAGACGGCATGACTTCCATTGGATCTCTCTCTCTCTCTCTCTCTCTCTCTCTCTCTCTCTCTCTCTCTCTCTCTCTCTCTCTCTCTCTCTCTCTCTCTCTCTCGTTGCTATATGAACCCTAATAGAAGGTTAAGAAGAAAGTGAGAGTGTGAGAGGGAGTGTGAGATAAAGAGGGAGAGACCGAGTTAAG
>NC_090753.1:97823001-97825501 GCF_036898095.1 Palaemon carinicauda | reverse complement strand
TTATTTTTATCCCTTCACATATTTCATCTTGAATACTATTTATTCTTAATTTTAATGAATTCACTAATGACATTTTCTCAGCATTCAAGGCCGATTTCCTAATTTCCTCTTTTAACTGATAATTCAGTAAATTAAGTAGTCCGTATCTCTCCCGATTAATTTGCTTTGAACAACTTACAAAAAAGGATTTTAGTTGTTCTTTTGCAAAGTCCCACCAACATTTAATATTTTCAAATTTGCCTTTCTTATTTCTAATCTCAGACCAAGCCATCATGAAATTTTCTTTAACTAAATCGTTATTCAAAATATTACAATTGAGTTTCCAATACCCTTTACCTAATGACATAACATTCTCCAATTTTATTGTTAGTTTGATTATGGAATGGTCAGACCAGCTTACAGGTATATTTCGAATATCACTTACGTTATTTTGCAAATCTCTTACATAAAATCTATCTAACCTTGAGCCATAGTTTTCCCTAATATATGTATACTCTACATGATGGTTTAGGAGAAACCAAGCATCTTTCAATTTCAAATTATTTTTAAGGCACACAAGAGATTTAGATAAAAGGCAACTATCTGAATTTGAACAATCCCTCATACTAGTAATGGAGTTCCAATCTCCACCCAAAATAATGTTACTTATATTATTTCGCAAGAAATACATAATATCTTTACAAAAGAGCTGTTCTCTTTCTTTCTTTTTGCTACTTCCAGCTGGGGCATAGACATTCAGTAGCTGAATGTGAACATTTGAACAGACACAATTAACACTCAATAAATGACCATTTATATCATTTTCTACATTCAGGACATCCACATTTGATGATTTTCGTATAAAGATAGCAAGTCCCCCTTTATGATATTGTGTATAATTTATCAATATCTTACAAAAATTTTCTATGTACTCTAGTTTCCCTTCAGTTTTTATATTGTGTTCTTGAATAAAAATTATATCTAGTTTGTATAAAAACATTAAACTTATCAATTTGATTTGCTTATTTATACAATTAAGTCCATTGTCATTAACTGTCGCTATATTTAATGTGGATGAAATGAATTTGATAGAAATTAAAGATAAATTCTTTTATACACTAAAATTAACATGGTTTATGCTTCTTTGGACATTTTTCTGTTTCGTTATCTGATGTTGAACTTCTATGATCCACATCCATGCTCTGGGTCTGGTCCTTTTTTAAAGTTATCTTCAGCTTATTGGCTCCATCTTGTTCCGTATACCAGTTTCCTGTTCCCTTGTCGGTGATACAACGATGCTCCTCCTGGGGAATCGATTCTCTGGGCCGCACGCTCGTGTCTTCATGGTGGCTAAGTTTGTTTCCACTAACCATATCTTCATTTTCCGTCAATTCGTCACTTTCCATCGATACCTGGTGAACTTCCGCCTGGATTGTTGCAGTTTTCATTTCATTGGTTCCTATTTCCTGTGATAATCCATGTTCCTGGGGTTCGTCAATTATTTCCTGGTCAATTTCAGCCAAGCAGTTTCCATCATCTTCATTTTCTGATCCTCTCTCGAGAGGTTCTTCCCTTAAGTAATCAAAACTTTTATCTGTTTCGACATTCTCTTCTCCCAGAACTGCCTCAGACTGAATAATAGTTTCTCTATCCAAAGTGTCATCTTTGCCAGATACCGTTGCCGTAGTCTCACTGTTCTTTGTTTTTGTTTTCACTGAATTCCTCTTCTGGTCAGGAACCATGTCAGGGAAATCTTCCTCGTTAAATCTGGGTCTCGTACTTTCTAATGGACAATCTTTCACCTCATGCCCAACCTCTTTGCACCTAAAACATGTTCGTTGCTGTCCATTATACAACACAGTTAGTGTGTACCCCATTACTGTAATAGATGAGGGAACGTTTTCTTTTAATCTCATTTTCGCTGTCCGTACTCCTGATAAGTAACCTTTTAATGGCCCTTCAACATACCTGTTACGTCGTATTCCTTCTACTTTTCCATACTTTGATAATACTGAATTTAACACTTCATCTTCAAGTTCAAATGTAGCATTTCTTATAGACACATATGTAACAGAGGAACTTAAATTTACAATTTTTACCTGTCCACATTTCGCAGAGCTTATTTCTTTGTCTTCGAACTGTTTCATAATGTCAGGAAACACTTCCGGTGTCACTTTAACGATAACTCTATTCCTATTCATCATTTGCACGCCTATTATAGTACTAGGATTCAATTTCATGCAGGAAAATAACATATCGCTCACAATTTCCATAGATGGGTAAGCAGAAAACTGCAACCCAAAAGAGTCCTTTCTCTTGAATGCCGTTGAACGATACATCATTTTGTCGAAATTAGTAACAAAATTTCTCAAAAGATGGCACCACCGTCGCTCAAAAACGCGTAGAGGTTCCCCCCTAGGGATGGCTAGGGGGTACCTTAAACACTAGCACGCCTATGTGAAACCTTGCACTATATTTTGTCTATGGGAGATAATTCTCTCACTGTCTATATATACCACAA